>NC_046989.1:12840258-12977758 GCF_009769545.1 Cyclopterus lumpus
ATAAATAAATGTTCATTTGACTGTGTGTCTGGCGCCGCGCAATTCAGGTCATCACGAGAGTCACGCTCTCATTGGGAAATGCTTTTGAAATGCAATTTGACTGCCGCTGTCCAATGTTTCTGCATCAATGTCACAGTGTATTACTTGGCCTCAAACTCATTTCTGTTCCTGATGACTTCAGAGAATTGTCTGAACTCCCTGATTTTGTCTGCTTAGAATATAATTCACAAATGATGTTTCAGAAGGAGTGCACGCTGCAGCGGAGGTTTAACCATGTTGATCATGCACGGAAAGTCAACAGCAAGAGAGCCCGCTTCTGTTTTCATGCCCCTAAGCTGAGTGATCTCATCCCATAACGCCAGAGTAGTCTGTCCTGCAACGTAAGAACATTATCATGCATTACGATAATCCAAATAATCCAACACAAAAACATATGCACGTAACTCAAAATAATGCAATACATCTATCAAAACAATAATCTACTTCCAATGCTAAATATCAAAACGATAAACATAATCTCTCTCTCTCAGTATTTTTGACCCCAACATATTCATTTGTTATAAAACGTATTCATTTGTTATAAAACATATTCATTTGTTATAAAACAGAATGACTTCTGCTGCTGTAATCCTTGAAATGTCCCCATCCAGCCATGTCATTATGTAACAATATCGCACTAAAACATGGAATTCAGGTTTATCGATAAAGCATGAGCAGTGGTGTGCCAGATGAAATGATTTGAGATCGCCGTAATTCTTTTTTACAGTAAATCTATAGAACCAAAATCACAGATATACGGATTCATAAAAAAAGAAGCTAAAACATATTTAAAATAACGCAAGGCACTGTAGTTCATAGAAAACGCTCCTCAAAGGAGAATACATTGAGTATTTGTTGGGGAGTATTTGCAGCTGCGGATTAATACACATTGACTAAAAATAAAATACAGTGCCCACATGCCCACGATAGAGCAACATGTCAGCTGGTGCAACAGTGTGGCTCAGAGATGCTTTTTTAATAGTTTTTGGTTAACACTCGGGCGCCATAGCACAGAGGAATAAAATATATCAGGCTTTGGCTAAACATGCAATAATTAGTATATACATATGTACTTATATCATTGTTGGTTTTGATCTTTCAATGGGATTTTTTGATAATGAGAAAACTATAGAATATCATCAGTCTTATTCTTTATAGTTTCTTTTTAACCACAAGACTAATCATGCAATTGGGTAATACTTTATACGAATCAAAGATTATTACCAAAACTTGACAAAGAACAATGAAATGAAAGATGTAAGTCACAGCAGAACCAAATGTTGAATATGTTTCCATATGTTACTTACAGAGTTAGACATATATCTTGTCACAATTGTTTGGAGATTAAATTAAAGGGATACTAATGTTGGAGTTATGAAAAAAAAAAATGTTTGTTTAAGTTATGAGTTTGTGGAAATAAGATCGGCTAACATCCAGTATGGGCTGCGCTGTATTTTTGCAGTTAAAAAGAAATTGAGGTCAAATGTCTTAAAAATTTAGCAATTTATTGTTTTATGTTAAACAAAGGTGGCTTTAACGCCAAATCTTTTTGCATTTATGACTGCACAGTAATTGGTTTCACCTACTTTCTTTTCTAATAACTGTCATTTCAGTCAATGAGTAAAGGCATCAAAACAAAACATGACAAAAAAAGCAAAGAAACAATCTTTACAAGGCTCTGAATCCCAAGACCTGACCTCATAATGTCGGCGGTAGCTCTTAATGTCTGTAAAAATTATCCAGGTCAGTACACTAGCATTCACAACTCACCCCCACAGTTACAAACACACACACACAAAACACCCTGAGGCAGCAATGACAACACACAATACCCCCAGATGACCTAATAGGACCACCATCGCTTAATCCTCCCTCCCGGATGCACGGTTGAGTGCACACACATGCAGAAGGATGGAGAGAGAAAGGAGGGGACGCTCGTCTCAAGTCTCTGTCCATTAGTCTTTCTGCCTTATTAAAAAAAAGGACTAAAATAAGTTCAGCTTCACCAAGAACTCCTTAGGCTAGTGTCGTCTCTTTCTAGCAGCCTTTGGAGAAGTAACCAACCTGTTCTAGTAACTACAACCACCAGCCGTTCTTTGAAATAGGACGACACTGGAACCAAAGTAACCTCCCACATTTCCTCTCATTTCAGAGCGGAAACATGACACCTTGCAGGCACTGCAGGGATTGAACCACTCCTTTGATCTATCCCATGGGATCCATTTCCTAAGAGCCTATGGGCTCACACGTCTCGTTCACATTGAACTCTGTGACCTAAAGAGAAGAAAGGTGAACAATGCCAGTTCTTTTCAACTTGGTTCCTTTTTCCATTTAGAACTTTGTTGTTTCACTTTATAGGGACAAGGACAAAGCATGGACACGTTGCCTCACAGCACACTTTACGGTGTCTGTCCCTTGATGGGTCGTTATACAAGATACACAAATCAATCAGCCATGATGATTCATTCTACAATAATTACGGATGATTGCGCTGCAGATTGTGTCACTTTTACTGTCTGGTTTTATGCTTCTTTGGCACTAGAAGGTCAAAGCAATGACCGTCAGCTGAGGGCAGAAAGTGATGCCAACTTTTTCCCTTTTTACTAAGGGGGACTCAAATAACATTCAAGTAACATGATGACTTCTGTAAATATGACATCAACCATTATTATGACCGTTTATCGCTTGCATATTGTTTTAAATTGTGTATAAGTGGCGACACGATAGAATACAGGCCGATGCCAAGGTATTTATATTAAAAGGAAACGCTTACATACAATCAGTCTCCTGTTAGTTTATGACTGGTGACAGTAGAGGTGACGAAGGATTAGTCAATTAAATGATTAGCCGATCTATCGATAACTGCTTCGAAAATCAACTACTCATAACAATAATTTTCCAAGCAGAAAAACAAAATCCCTAATTATCAATGGGCATGTTATATTTTTTTCATTTGCCTGTTTGCCTTCTAGTTCTGCGTTACTTAATGAAATAAAACACTAAAATGACCTCACTGTTCTTTGAAGATCAACACCACCAGCTGGGATTGTCAATTTCATTGAAAACATATTTATGTATTTTTCTGTTGATCCTAGATCTTACTTTGATCCATCAACTGCATTTCTAAAAATCTTTCCTGAAAACAATGTGTGTGCATGTGCATGTGCATGTGCATGTGCGTGTGCGTGTGTGTGTGTGTGTGTGTGTGTGTGTGTGTGTGTGTTTGCCTGGGGATTAAACCAGACTGATAATCTATCAACATATGGCTGCTGGTAAAAACATGATATTTAGACTGCGTGCACATTCAGGAGCTAAATGTGCACACAAATACTAAACATTAACATGTTTTCGCTCTCCAACATGCAAAACATGACATTATATTGTGCCCACTAACACGCATGAAGCATCAAAACAATCATTAAATCAGTCATAATATTAAATATCAGATTAGCCACAATCATTCAGGGACGATAAGCAACTTAACGACATAAAATAAGCATAGTTGACACAAAAAAAAAAACACATTAAATTAAACATTAAATTAGTTTAATATTATCAGTGATATATACAAAAACGTATTCTCTAGATTTGAAACATTTGTGCCAACTGACTTTGTCCAGCTAACACTAATCTGGGGTCTTTTTTTGACAAAAGGTGGCATTAACAGTAACAGTCCTTACCTTTCGTAGCAAGCCTCAGACACTGTGTCTTAGTTTCCTAAAGACGAGAAAAGAGGAAAACCTGAGTCCCAAGTCCACACACCATAGCATGAACTAAGAGAATGTGACTGTGTATGTTAACTACTGCACATATATGTATTTACAGTATAAGCACAAAGTAATGGGGCATTTTCAGTTGTCTGCAGATATTGTGTCGTTGTAAATACTCTCAGAAGTCATAACTGCTGGCAGGAAGAAGCAGTGATGTAGTTAAAGTGTAATTAGTGTCTTTGAATGTGTACATACAGTATATTTATTCATAGCAGCAAGCAGGTGAGCATTATGAGTTCACTGTGTGTTTAGTGCTTCGTCCCATGAATACATATTGATATACCCTCTCCGTGCTGCTAACAGCTTGTAGGTAGATGTTGTAGTTCTTTCTCGGGGCCAGAGGAGGATTCCAGAAACCCTAGGGATTAAAAGAAATGAGGTTAACTTTATAAGAGGCTAAACATACGTAGATTGTCAGCTACTAATTTCACTTACTATCTCTGCTAAAGAGGATATCTTTTCAGTTTTTTTGGTTTGTCTCTCTGTTCCAGGATATCTTCATATGCTTATTTGCTTTCTTACGATCAGTTAGAAGAGAAGATTGATGCCATTCTCACGTCTGTATGCTCAATATGAACATTAAACTGTAAAACTGTTCCTGATCTCACTCTCTGCCAGAAAACAAATAAGCGTGTTTCTCGAAATGTTTAACAATGCTTTAACAAATTTAAATTAAATCTGATGGAAATATTTTGTTGCTGTCTTCCATTTGTGCTGATCCAGTATCCAGGAAGCTTTTGCAAAGACATTTATGTTTATATGTATAATTTTCTCATGAACTACTGCACTTGCTTGAATGAAGAAATGATGGCACATGCGTTTGGTATGGTTAAGAATAAACCCTTGCATTAAGGTACACTATAACAACTCAAGGTAGCTCTAACATAAGTTCCCCCTTGTCTGTTACCTTTTATTCCACATGCCTATTAGGCTACTAGTGTCCTATCATTTTACATTTGATTTATCTTTTCACCTGAGATGTGTGCTGCAGTAGGCACAGCGTGTGTTGCTCAGATAAAAAGGCTTGCCTGATATGTCTTGTTGTCTCCAACAGTGAAGGGGAGCGGCTCAGGCAGGTTGCTGGGGGACAGCTGGGCGGCATAATAGTATGGAGATCCACCGCTAGACGCACTGTGGTAGGAAACTGGGACCTGAGACAGAAGATATATTTACATTACAATAATATGTCTATAAATCTGCCTTACACATACAATGTAAGTCAGTGAAACTGGACTTTTTTCTGCATATGAAAGATCTAAATGTCCAATGGTCTACAGAGCCAAATGGTGGCTGCTCCTCTAAGATGTATTTGTTGTATGTGTTAGAATGTGGAAGATAGCAAATGTATACATATAGATTAGATATAGTAGGCATGTATGTGGAAGAGATTTATCACCTCATAACAGTCAGAGGAAGCTTGACGACGTGTCCGCTGAGGATTCACTTCCTCAACTACAATCTGGTATGCACTGTGGACGAGAAGAAGATAATATCAATACATCATTAAATTATTCTTTGTTGATACAGTAATACGTATAACATGTGTTTTGTGTGGTCACAGTGACATTTGACCAATCGGTTCCACCTTGAGAGCAAGTTGACCCAAAACATTAATGCCTTCAACCACACTTGTCGGAGGTTGAATACCTCCATGTTAAATAACATGGTTGGCATTATTATTATAATGATGTTTGTCCTATAATGCATGCATTCAAGCGTGACCACTGCATCATTCACAAACATTTTTTTTTTTAAATAACGACTTGATGTTTATTTTTATGTCATACTTGCATAGTTGCTTTACATTATAGAGAAAAAACACACCAATTATATTGCTAAAAGCTCTGGCTTCCAGCCAAATACAGGCTGTTTTGACAAACGTGTATGTACTGTATATGTATGCAGTACCTGATAGGTGCTCCCTTGGCCTGCGCAGGTTTGAGCAGGATAGTGATGGTTGTTGCAGTTTCATTCAGAAAGGCCTCTGACCCATCGTACTCGTCTATTGTCGGGGCTGGAGAAAGAGCAGGAGTCTGTATTAGTTCCCACGCATCACCTTGCTGACTATCTAAATATGATATAGGAATGTGTGACAATAAAACATCATAAAAATGTTCTACCTGAAATATTAGTAGTCACGTTGAGTGTGGCTGCAGGGCCGAACCCTTTGGAGGTGGATGCGCGTATAGAGAGCTGGTACGTGACACCTGGGTGGAGCTGGGAAAAAAGGTGGTGTGTGGCGTTTGAGGGCAGGACTGTGAGTCCCGGCCGCTGGAGAGGCACCGAGGGGTCAAATGAACGCACACCACTGTAGCTGATCTGAGGTGAGGCAGAGAGACAGAATCACAGTTTATACATTTCCCCACGAAGCTGAGTGATAGTTTGCTTCTCCAACAATTACTGCACCCAATGCTTCTGCTTATAGTACCTCATATTGTATGATGACTCCATTGGGCTCCGCTGGTTCCTTCCAATAAAGAAGAATTCTGTCTTCAAATGGAGTCGCTCTGAGTGACTGACTGGGAACTGAGCCCGGAACTGTTAACACACACACACACACAAAATGATCAAATGCTCCTAAAAATAACATTAAAACAAGTTGGTACTCTAAATAAAGGAGTCCCTTGTAAATGTATACCAACAACAGGAATACACAAAGCAATTATTTTCCCTGAAAAATGTTTTTATGTGTATCCCAAGTTATAGTTTGGATACCAAGTGGCTTTCACAGAAAATAACAGCATCAAAAGGTACATCCTAGTTTTTGTATTTGTTCTACTGCCCAGCTGTGGCCTGTTACCACAGCAACTAACACACAAGCACACCAAGTATATTTAAGCATTACAGCATTAAGTGCCTTTAATTTTTTCCCTAAAGGGCTTTGCACACCAAGTCCTTATTTTTCATATGCGTTTAAAACTCCATTCAATAAAAAACGTTACGCACAGAACCTTGCAAGTCCGATGCATTATATTATTCTATTTGTTGCAATACACAACAAAATTAAATTAATTACGTGGGTGCAATGGATAGCGCTAGTCCCAAATTAATTGGTGAATTCATTATATTACCAAGAAGCTGCAGAGAACAAATTCACTCCTGTATGATCTATCGTACAACCTTTTGTTTCGTGACCCGATTTCAAGCTGTTCTCAATCTCCTGCCACAATCTAACTTTAAATTTTGCGACTCTTTGTTCCTGACTTGATTTTTTTTCGTACAGTCTACTGACGAATGAATGAAGTTAATCAGCTTATCAGATGCCATTTTGAATGATGACATTTGAATGTACGTGTGTTTGTGAGTGGTGAAACAACTCTGACGGTTGCAAAGAAAACACAGGTACACAAACCTGTTCCGGTAACCTGTTTCGGAGTCTGTGTGTAAACTTGATTGACACAACGTGAGGTTCTATTCATCTTCACGTGTGACAGTGCGCAAGAAAAATGTGTGTTTGTTGTGCAACGGGCTGTAACTCTTATTTTGGAAGTGAACATTCATATAATACATAAATATAGTTTGAAATGGAACAATAGATGGAGAAAGAAAAGTGTGATTTGCGTATCGCACCATCTTCATCAGTTTGAATGACGGTCTCGTCACTCTCCTTCCTTCCCTCTGGATTGGTCAGAATCATCTTCAGACTGACGTTGGTGTAGGGCGGCAGGTTTCCCACCAGGTGACGTGGTGCTGGGAAGAAAAAGAAAAGAAACATTATATTGTAATCCATTTAGGCCTGCAGCTAACAACTATTGTTCTTCATATAAATAAATAAATAAATAAACTAGTTATTGGTCTATAAAATGTAATGTTTTGTCCGAACAACATCTAGAAACCAAAGAAAACAATATATAACAGAAAATTAGATGCAAATCCGTCATATTGGTCATTTTGCAACTACATTACATTACATTACATGTCATTTAGCTGACGCTTTTATCCAAAGCGACTTACAATAAGTGCATTAAACCATGAGTCCAAACTCAGAACAACAAGAATCAAGCAAGTACAACTAGTTGTGGAAAAACTATTTACTTTAAGAAACCTACCCATAAGTTTATTATTAAATATTGCAATGTGTTATAGTGTCATATTCAAAGTAAAAAAAAAAGAGGAATAAGTAAAGATAACAAAGCCTGTATTAACAGTTACAGTGAGTATTACCTTTCGGGTCCATGTCCAAGCAGTCAGATTTGCTGCGATTGTTAGCGGTCATGTAATGGTAGCAGATGGTGACGTTAAAGGTGTGACAGCGAGTGATGTTGTAACCCAACGACTCCCAGTCCACTGCGATCAGACGAGACCTGGTCTCTGCAATCTTTAGCCTCTTAGGAGTCCGCATAGGTTCTTCAGAGAAACAGAGGAGAACACAGGGAAAGAACGTCATGAGATGTCTCAGTAACCCAACAGATCATCGCCATATGAGAGACTGGAGCATTCTCCTCATCAATATGCTGTCAGAACATTATTATCATTCTTTGATGACTCAAAGTAATGTGAAAGTACCTGTTAGTGAACTTCAAAATGTTTACTTAAATTATTGTGCACTGTCGGTGTAAGGGGCAATTGTACTTTGCGTTGCCAAAAAATGAGATAGAGTGCTGAGTTAATATTTTTCCCCAAGGCACGTCTTCGGTTTCCATCTTTTATGTGAAATCAGAACCGTTATTGTTAATATAATCTACCTTCTCTGCAGCCTGCCCAGGGCTTTAATTACCTCAACTGGCTCATTTAACTGGATCAATAGGCCCCAGAACCCACCTACCTCTATACAGACACACTCACACTCAAGAAAACATCGCAAACCCAAAACCAAACCTTTCCTCATCTGCTTCCTGCCAGCTCATATCAATCCGCTATATTTTAGCCACCACATTCTCACGAGATTTTAGTTGTTTGACTATAACTCATGTTATAAGTCTTGATCTGCAACAGTATCTAGTTAGTATTTAACCGCAATCTCAGATCCAACCTGCAAAATCTTCTGTCAGTCCCACGTACTCGTCTTAGAACTCGTGGTGATGTTTTGAGGCAGTAGCACCAAAGCCGTGGGATGCTCTACCTGCACCAAGGTTTACTGATTCATTAGTGTCATTTAAACACCAACTCAAGACGCACCTGTTTACACTGGCGTTTGGTTAATTACATATTCTATGGCCTGTTTTTTAACACGTTTTGTATATTTATTTTTCTTATTTGTTTTATTGCGTTTTTTACTGCACCATCTTTTACTGTGTATTTTACTTTGCTCTTTTAACTGTTGACATATTTTGTTTTGACTAGTGTACTGTACTTTGTCACCCTTTGTCTATGAAAAGTGCAATATAAATAAATAAACCTTACTTATATAGCTATCAGATACATGTACTGAAGTAAAAATCTCAATATTTCCCTCTGAGATCTGGTGCGGTAGAAGAATAAAGCAACTTGAAATTGAAATTCATCCACAACAAGCAGAGTTGAAAGGAGGTTGCGTAAAGTGTTTGTTTATCCGTTAACACAAGATGATTTGATATTCTTTACAGCTGAGAGGGCAACAGGTTTAATCAGCATCAGCCAATGAAAAATATGCCTTCATTAACTCTAATACTGATCTGGCAGATTGGCTCTGGACATCCCCAGACAAAAGTGGAATCTATTACTGGGCAACCAGAACAAATGTAATTAAAAGTTTTGTTTACTGACTTCATTCACCGTGATAGTCATTCTATCACCTGTTGATGCTCCTTCCTCCTCACTCTTCTTCCTTATGTCCTCTCTGGATTGTTTTTAATAAAAACAGCTCACATTAAATAGAGAGGTAAGTCTCTTCCCAACCCCTCCTTGTCTCGCTCTCTGTTTTTCTCTGGGTCTTTCTCTCAGAGGAGACAACACAAGGACACAAACTTGTCGCTTCTTCTGACAACCCATTATCTGCCTGTCGCTCAGACACACACACACACACACACACACACACACACACACACACACACGCACACACACACTCTCACACCCGGTTATTACCCAAATACACATGCGCGCGCTGCAGGATGTATAGGTGTGTGTGTGTGTGTGTGTGTGTGTGAGTGTGTGTGTGTGTGTGCTCGCCTCAATGAAACTTCTCATAATAACAATGCATCGTCAAGGACAAACGCCCTCGCACGCGCACGCGCACGCGCACACACACACACACACACACACACAGGGCTGCAAGCAAAATACAAACATGTTGACGTTCGCTAAGTCATTTAGATGTAAATAGCTCACTAATAAAGAGACATACAGATATTTGAGAAAAAATGAGAACGAAAGAATGAAAGAATGAAAAAACCAAAGAAGGAAAGAAAGGTTATGAAGACACCAAGGCAGGTAATTGTCTGCTGAGCAAATATTATTGCTCAATTGTGTGGCGTGTGTATGTGTGTGCTAAAAGCTGAAGGGTCAGAGCATTTCATTTTTGCGTCAACCTGTTATTGGATGGTTGACATTTAAATAGAGCGAGAGGGAGAGAGACCTATTGCTTTCTCTGCCGGTCTCTCCCTCACTTGTCTTGGTCTCTTCCTCTCTGTCGGTCTTCCCGGTTTAAATCAATATGTGATCCCCACCATAAACTTTGCCATTAGGACACACACACACACACACACACACACACACACACACACACACACACATACATAAACACACACATAAACACACACAGAGTTGGAGCAGTGTAATACATTGTATTGATTTGAGGGTGTTTTGATATTTACACTGCTTCACAGTGAGACATGGAATTAAAACAAAAATATATATGACTTGCTGCCTTTCACACACAAACACACACCCACATGCATTTCAAAACTCCATTCCCGTCCTGACCCACAATGCATTGCTGCTTATCTGGGTCTATTTACTGTAGGGAGTGAAAGGTAGTAGAGCGCAAGGTGGGAGGAGAGACAATGAGAGAATATGAACAAATGGAAGAAAGAAATTTTTCTTTTTCTTTTTTCAAACATCAGGAGGGCAAAGAGAGTAGCACAGAAAATGAGTAAAGAAGAGCGTAAAGACAAAGCAATGCATGGAAAAATTTAACTGGGGCTGGAGGGAGCAAGGGACAGATTAAAAAAAAGAGCAGAGAGAAATGGAAGAGACAGATGAGAGAGGGAACGAATAAGGCCGAGAGGAGGAACGGGGAGAGACGATAACTAGTTTGGAACGTGGCCAGAGTCAAGCGGGACCAGGTCCAACGGTAAACCACAGAGGCTGCCTTGTCCCTTTCCCCTCCTCCGGTACACATACAAACGGCTGGATTCATGTTGGAACTAAAAGGCTTTGTTCTCCACAGATGGAGCTTTGAAAACAAAAACAATACCAATAAACACCAACAATAACACCGAGGACGGCAAGCTTCATATCAGCTGAATCCAGAGGTTGGAATTAAAGAACAGAGAACAAAAGGAAATGAAACTAAATGAAATAGAGCCATGCTAAGGGAGGGAGAGAAAGAAAGAAAAAGAAAGAAAAATAGTGTTTGTCAATATGAAGCATTAGGAGGAGCCAATTAATATACAGTTAAAAGACCACAGAGCAAGAGAAAGAAGCTTGAAGAAAAGCAGAGAAGAATTGAGGTAAAGAGAGGAAGAGGATAGGAGGGGGAGGAGGGGGAACAGAAGAAGGTTGACAGGAGATGCAGCTAAATCCAAGTTAATCTGTCCAATTAGTTCCTGGTAATCCTTCCACTGTCATGAGGAAGACAAATGAAACTCCGTCTCTGTAACTCTCATTTTCTCTCTGCATGTCTCCGTCTCTCTCTGGGCCAGATTTATTAGGCACATGAAAGGTTCAAATTTGCGCTGCAACATTCATTCAATTTGCACTTGTAGGCTACGTGGAATCAAATCAGATTTGCCGATGCAATTATGAACTTTTTAATATTTGATTTATTGTGTTAGTCTGTACATGTTACTTGCACAATGTATGAAGTACAGCAGCTCAGTGTAGCTCATGTCCACAACTCTCCATCCCATGGTTATTTTTCACTTTAAATGGTAAAATACTCTCATGTTTTATTAATGGACTATTGTTCTTACTGAGTCACATTTTGTCTTGTCTATATATTTATAAGAAACTTAAGCTTTTGTGCTCACTGCCTTTGAGATTTAAACACAATCAGATTCAATAGATTTCTCCCCGGATCTACAAATCTGCATTTGCCTCTTCAATGCCGAAAGTGAGTCATGCGAAACCCATCGACAAGTACACGCAGAATAAGACTATAAAACACTGCTGTCTATAATACTCTTGGCTTCTATTTCAAGGGCCTGACCCTAAAAGCGTCATACTGCTGACAGTGTGTGTGCGTTTTCACATATATAAAGAAGTACATGTCAGATATTGTGTGATTCCTACAACATCTGTGCTTGTGTGTCTGGAAATGTGTGTTTTGTGATTCTATTCTTCCATTAATCCAAGTGATGCTGAGTTTGTGCAACATACGAGAAATACTCTGAACGGTGTGTGTGTGTGTCTCTGTGTGCGCGCGCGTGCGTGTGTGTGTGCGTGTGTGTGTGTAACCTGCCATGACCAAGAGGTTTTCAGCCGAAAATTTAGGATTTGGATTAAAAGCTACTTTATCATCTTCTTCTGTCACACACACATACACACTCACTAACTCTTCACTTCAAGTTGATTATTTTTCACCCTTCTGACAAGAGCAATGAATCACCAGAGAAAAAAAATCGAGAAGAGTGGGAGTGAAGGACAGAGGGAGCTTGGGAACAAAGTAGAAAGGGAAGAAGAAGAGATGAAAAAAGAAAAGAAGAAAGGAGAGAAGGTGATGACATCCTTCCTCTTATCATATCAATTGCTCTGCAGTGTGTGTGACTTCTGCTCTTATTAACTTTATTCTTTTTTAATTAAACACGGTTTTGTGTGGTGACAAGCTTGGGCTTATGCATGGTGTTTGTGCACACATTTACCTGTGTGAGTACATGTCTCCATTGTTTTGCATTGAACTAAATATTCAGTAAGCTACATGTGGTGGGATGAGACAAACCTAACCAAACAGAAAAAGCAAAGGAATCATTACCATTTAAATAACATTTCTACCCTGTGTGTGTGTGTCTCAACAAACGCAAACACACAAAAGTCTATATACAGGTGTGTGTGTGTGTGCGTGTGTGTTATTACAGTACATACAGAGTTTGAATTACCTTAAATCACACTAAAAACAAAAAGAGAAAGACAGTAAGGAATTCTTCACTACAATAATGTTAAAGTCCGGAAGTAGAATAAGAAATGGTGTCTAATTTGTATTGTATAAGTATATATAAGTATTGTATTCAGCATTTGGATTTTAAGTACTCTCAATTATGCAAATTACATAGAAAGTGACTTAGAAAGATTATTTACTGTAATAAAAATTAGGTTGAAAATGTTTTCTTGAAGGAATAGTTTGACATTTTGAGCTGTATATGAGCTGTGAAGTTACAGACAGTTAGCTTAGCTGCACAAGAAGACACCGCTAGTGAGGCACTGATTAAATATAATAACAACATCTGCCTACCAACAAAGCTCACATTAAATATAATAACAACATCTGCCTACCAACAAAGCTCACTTACTGTGTCTTGTTTGATTAATCTGTACAAAAGCCAAAGTGTAAACCTTTTATAATTATGGGTTCACGGGATGTTATGTGCTGGACTATGTGTTGGCTGGTTGTTGTCACTGTAAGGTTGCTAGGCAACCATCAGAAACCCCAGGAAGTTACTGCACTCAATCCAGCACCGGGCTGTGAGGCAAACCTGGTGAAGTGGCCTCAGTTGGTATTGCAACTCCAACAATATCACGTGAAGTGCAGTGGCCCAAAAAGCGGAGCATGGAGGGAGATCTTGCTTTTTCTGCACTGCTTAATTAACATGTTTCATTAACATTATGTGGTGTATAGTCTTGCCCAATTACCAGCAAAGTCAGCCTTTCCTTTACAAGTAGATTTTTTAAAAGTGAACATAAAACTAACGTCAGGACATTTGCTGCAGTGGTCGAGTCTGAAATGCACAAGAGTAGAAATCTCTCTAAAGATCATTCTCTTTACTTTCTAGCCCGTGGACAACACATATTCAGATATAGAGAATAGTTTGTTGTAATCCACTTATTTCCCTGCTTTGGTTTGATATCAACACATTATGTGGCTTACAATGAGTTATCATCTTTAACTCAAAAGTGTTCCTGCGTGAGTGAGGAGAGGAAGATTAATTTCCTTTTCCTGTCAAACAGGAAACTGTTCAATACATGAGTCGCCTGAACAAGTCTATGACTTCCTCTCTGTCAATAAACACACATGCAGGATCTTTCTCACACTCTCACTCACACACACACACACACACACACACACACACACACACACACACACACACGTTGGCAGACATCAGTCAGGCCCCGTGGTTATGAGTTTTCATCTCTCTTTCATTTTCATTCTCCAGTTTCATCATTCTCTTGCATCTCTCCCCCTCGCCCTCCCCCCACCGCTTCTATTGTCTCCTCTCTTTCTTTTCCAGCCTTATTGTTTTCCATCATCTCTCCATCACTCCTTGATTCTGTTTCTCATTCAAGCTCACTGCTTTTCTTTCTGTCTCTTTCTCTTGCATATCAACCCTCTCTCGATCGCTGCGTCTCTCCCTCAGGCTGGCTGTGTTTATATTTCAGTCGTTTATTTCTACAAATGTCAGGCAGTGTTTCTGCCCGCCGTCTATTGATCCACAGAGAGAGAAAGAGATTGGGAATGAGAGGCAATCAGAAAGAGGGCAGGCAGCGACAAGGAACGAAGTAGAAAAAGAGATATATAGAAAGAAGAATGGACAGTTTGAGGGAAAGGAGGAGAGGCAGCGAGAAATCAGGAATGAAGGGAGAAAATAAAAGAAAAAGCAGGACATGGGACTTTTTCAAGTGAGAAAGTTGGAGAGAGCCTAGAATATTTTAATTACTCTTTCTCTCAGATCACTGGGCAACCACGGACTGACTAAGGCTCTCGCCTCCTTTCTTCTGCTATTTTATCCATCGCATCATCTCTCCGCCCCTCTCCCTGCCTACTCATAGTATAAATATCATTCTCCCAACTAAAATACAGATACCAAGACAAAAGAGAGCACAAGCAGACAGACGGATCGATAGATAATCAGATAGAAAGGAAAAGCAGTGTGCACAAGCAGACCCGGATAAAGTCAAGCTACGCTTGTATGTGTCTATGTCCTACCTGCACATTTGGTCCGGGTAATGAGCGGTGGTCCAGCTTTGCCGGTCCCTCCCTCCCCTGGTCTGGTTAGTAACACTCTGATCTCGTACTCTGTGTCCGGGTCAAGATGCCATAACTTATAGTTGGGAGAGTTCACAGCGTGCGTCTCCGTCCAGCTGCCTGATGTCATCCGGTACTCAACCTAAAAGGAGAAAAATCACATATTACGTATTATAGTTATTAGAGTAGTCAGTATTTCCACACAATTGGACTACATTTTGCCAACGCCCGGTATCCAATTTATTTACTCTGTACATACTGTACATTAGACAGGAAAGCTGCTTCCCCTAGTTTGAATATTTATGCTAAGCTCACCATTCACCTGCTAGTTCTAGCCTAAAACTTGGCATACAAAAACAAGAGTGGCATCAAAGTTATCCTCTAACTCTCAACAAGAATGTGAAAAAGCAACATTTCCAAAATTTTGAACTATTCCTGAGAAATAGTTTTCGGATTACCTGTGACAAGATACATTTCTACATTCATTGCTTACTTAAAAAAAAGTACTAGGTCCAACCAAGTACATACTAGGTCTCTTACTGAACATACCTCTTTCAATATAATAGGTCCATCTCCAAATATGGAGTTGGAATTCAGCTGAATCAGCAGATATGTAGGGCCGACACCTAGCAGCTGGGGTGGGGCGATGGGGTGCGGAGGCTCTATGGAGAGAAAGATCATAAAAGAGAAGGTTTTAAAGAGCCTTGAGGTATGAATGAAACACACTTAAACAAGGTCACAGCAGAACAGCAGAGGGCCGTGACACCAGGAACAACATCCTGTAGTCACGGTGACACAAAGCCTCATTAGTGCAACAGCTGACTTGATATTTTAAAAATCAAATGAATATTTTGAGGAAAGTACCAGTGAACTAGAACTAGAACTAAACTAATGGCGCAAACTGTTCTAACAAAGGGAAACGGCACTGAGCTGCATTATAATGGGTACATATTGTGTGGCTATGCAGGTGTTAGACTATCTGCACTGTTTGGAGACGCACTGTGTTTAAGTTCTCAGTAGCTCAAGTTATTTTGAGTTGTTGAGTGTTTCAATCCAAACTCCCCGTTCCTGCTTTCCTTATTCATCAAGTGCTTTTATACTCAAAGACACTTCACATACTAAAATGTATATGCAGTGACTTTCATCTACAAAACCAGTAGTCATGTTGCTTCGTGCACTGACTCTCCTTTGCGTTGTGGTTGGAGTTATAATGAAGTTAATGGTAATGCCAACACGCCTTTTGCAGCCGCTTCACATCAAATGCTTTCCACCTTCAAAACAAGAAGCTGGAGGCTTTTATTGGGAAGCAGCTTCAGAAATTGTGTACCGTAGTGGCCGATACTTTGAGCCCCTTTCACACATGGAATATAGACATTTTCCAGCTTTGTCTATCTGTTAAAATAACGTCTTCTTTGTCTTTCAGACTGTCTGTTATGTAAATGTTCCCTACAGCTTATTTCCGACATTTACAGGATACTAACAGAAAGAGCCACAATGCCAGCGTGATATTTTGAATTTGGTGCGAGGGGTGAAAGAACTACAATCAGTTTTTTTTTTTTTAAATGATATGAAAGGAGAAGAGTGTTTTTCTCTCACAGGCTGCATGAGTGGTACAATTTTAAAACTTATTTTGCCATGGAACTGAATCCTCCGATACCATTTCTTTTCGGTTTCATCTTTAATTGTTAGTAAAGAGTGATTTATAATGCCTATTTTAAGAAGTTTATCAGTGCACAAGCAGAGAATGATGACAAGCAAAGTTAACCTCTTTTGCCACATGTCATAGAATGATTCGATATGAACAACTAAATATTATCTCTTCACAAAGTCAATACATTTTGACTTGTTCTATCTTAAAAGTGACAAACTTGGTCCAACCTCGTCAGATTGGCGTTCTGATTTCTACGTACAAGGTGCCGATCCAGACATACCCTAAATGTTAAATTGTCATCAGATTAAATGATAACTTCAGTATTTATCAACCCGGACCCTTCTTTGCCATGTTTGTGTGTCTAAGTGAGTAATGGTCCCGTATTGGGAGACAGCACTGCAGTCAGCAGCCGCTAAAGAGGCTGGCAATGCAATCTTTCCGGACAATTGCGTATCGCCAATTTATGTCCACTAAAAAGGTGCTCGTCTCTCCCACTGACCATCTGAAAACATTATGGAGAGGAACTTACTGAGAGATGAAGCGTTTTTCTTTATCTTTCGCTTGCTCTGGTGTTTTGTTATTGTGTCTAACCAGGTCTCACTCAAGTCCCATTCTGAAGGCTCACAGCCATGACATTGGAAATCTTTTAGCTTCCCTTTTGATCACCTAAAACTACTTGATATGATAGTTCTTAAAATATGCCATTAAAATGTTGTATATGTGTAACCCAAACTATAAATCGACTGAATGAGCAGTGCTGTCTTCATAATCATGAACTTTGATTATTATTATATATTCATATACTGTAGTGTTCATCCGACTTAAGTCTTGTGATTCGCCATGTACTACGTCCCGTGATGCTCACAGTCAATAAAAACTGTGCGTCTGTACTTGCATGTTAATGTGATGGATGTGTGACGGTTCAGGGCCAGACATTCAGATCAGAGCTCACTGTCACGCACGTATGAGTGACAAGCCGAAAGCACAACACACACAACCATAAAACACGTGGCATCAAAGATTGATCTACTTGACACATACACACAGATCAACACATGAATTAATCACCACCTCTCCACACACACACACACGGGTCTATCTCACATACAGTAAATCATACAAACTTTATCTCTTCCAGCCACATTCTCAAACACACCACCAGGCTCTCAGTATGAAGATAGGGTAAAATGAGATCTTCTTTTTTTGTGTGCAATTCAGCTTCAATCATATATCAAAGTAAGTATTATCTAAAATGATGTGCGTGTACATGTGTGCTACTGTGCATGTTGTTCCTTTAATATCTATATTTTGCATTGCTGTCACCTCATTTTCTCTTTGTATTTGTTTGTGTGTGTTGAATATGGCTGTCAGAGAGGTGCAGGCTGGGAAGTGTCTTTTTAGCAACAGATGAAACCCTGCAGTTTGACAGCACATGCAAGTGAAGATACACACACACACACACACACACACACACACACAAACGCACACATAGACACACACACACAAACATACACAAATGCAGACAGAGTTGAATCCAGATAATGAACGTTGAAGTGACTTTAGAAAACCGACAACGTCAACAACATGTCATCTTGCAACGCCATCAAATAAACAAAGTCAACAACTTGATGATTAACAAACAAAGAAGTAAAGCAAAGACTCAAAGATAAATGTATTTGAGCATTCAAAACAGTCGGTCTGTCTGCTTGCAGCCTGTGTGTTAACTTGAATACCTGTTTGTGTTATTCAAAAACCTATTGAATGTCTTAAAGATAAATAATACACATCAAATGAAACAGTAAGGAATGTAAGTGGGTCATTATGGGACTCCAGAGAAAACAAAAGCTGGAACGGGTTCATGCTTTTGATTTTCTTCCTCTTCCTTTTTTTTTTTGTTCCATCACTTGTCATTTGTACAGTTGACCTAAAAAAAATCTAACAAATCACCAATGGTGTTGTTTTGCAATGGGTTTGTTGTCACCATCTTTTTTATTATTAATCACATGTGTGAACCCTCTCATCATTTCTCATTTTTGTGGGTCAAATGAAAATGTTAATAATAAAACAAACCCACATTGGGAAAACTTCAAATGTGTGTGTCGTTTTCTGACCTAACTCGTGCGCGAGATTAATTTGTTTTCACTGTCACTCACTCTCTTTACTGATAGTAGAATTAAACACATCTCCAGAGGCATTGGTAGAGGGTTTGCTAGAGTCTCTGATTTAAGATTTATGATGTTGTCAACAAACAACAAGAGAGACCGAAAGAAAGGAAGAGGATAGACAGATATTTTGTTGGTGACTGGCGCCCACTAGGCATGTTCTTCTTTGTTGTCCATCGTCAGCAACCTTGTCAATAAAGTTTAGTATTCACAAACTGCTGCTGCCATCACCGTGGAGCTCACTGGAGGACATCTGACCCCCAGAACACGAGAGGGGTGTGTATACGAGTGTGCAAGTGAGTGTGTGTGTTTTAGCCGTATCGACAGCCAACAGTGGTAGTAGGTTTTCTATAGTTCCATAACGCCTGAAGCTTCACCTGTCACTATTACTTAGAGTGAGCGTGTGTGCGTGTGTGTGTGTGGTTAAAAAGGAGAAACAGGCTTTTTAGAAGTGGACCATTACAGATTTAAGACAGTCGTACGTATTCAAGTCAGTGGTGTGTCCTCTTAAGTCTGATACATGTGTGTGCGCATGTGTGTGACAATAATATTACAGGAGCTTTTTAGGCCATGGATTGTGTGTAATGGAAGCTGGCATGGGGTGTGTGTGTGTGTGTGTGTGTGTGTGTGTGTGTGTGTGTGTGTGTGTGTGTGTGTGTGTGTGTGTGTGTGTGTGTGTGTGTGTGTGTGCGTGCGTGTGTGTGCGTGTGAGAGTGAGTTTGATATGAGCTGGCATGATGATGCGCTCTGTCACCGTAGGAACCAGAGGGCAAGGCTTTATTAGAGTTCGGCTCTGACCAAACCACCAGTGACACAGACACAAACACAGACACACACAAACAGACACACACACAGTCAGACTCTCTCATACTTCTTTGTCTCGCTCACACACTCACACACACACACACGCATTAACTGTTCATAAACTGTACACCGACAGTAACACTTTTTCCATTAAACAGACCATGTGTGAAAAGGTTTAAGGACCTTTTACTGCTTTTGTGAAATGTATGCATCATCAGATGATGAAGAGGAGGAATGAGTTCACCTGATGGAAACCTCACAATATGGTTATTCTGAGCTCCATTTTGTGAAGATAATGAAATCCTAAAACCATGTTAAAATTAGAAAAATATTTATATGGATGTACAAATTATGTATTTACATATTTTACATCTGAGAATCTGAAGAATAACAAAAGATGGCATTGAATGTCTTCTCCAATTCATAATAGTCATCAAATAGTTCCTAATCTGACATTTTTTATTGAAACAGATTTAATTAATGCCGAGTTATTGTATTGATTGAACTGAATATCGAAGTCGAATACGCAATTTGCAGATGTCGCCTTGTACTCTGGGCATTTTTCTGACATTTTGTTGACTAAGATAAATAAATTGTTGTAGAAATGATCAGCAGTTTAATTAATAAAGAAACCGTCATATGTGGCAAGGGTAGAATGAAATAATACGAGTATAATAATAATCTGGGGAATCCCATGTCGCACCTCTTATGCTCCCATGATGCACCTGAATGTGCTTCTATTCTCCGATTGTGAAAGCTCCAACACACACAGAGGGAGACCATAAAGGCACAATTCTGTCATCTACATATTATAAATATCAATAGATTAGGCCAGTGTATATCTGCCTCTCACCACTTTCAGGCTTTGAACATAAAACCTAGGTTATTGTCAAACATTTTTATTTTATACAAGTCCTAATTTGGCACTTTCCTATCTTTATTTCTTCTGTTTGCTGTTAATCAGATTTGTAACAGATACACGATTCCTCTGGTAATCATCCCTCATCTTTCTTCCACGTTTCAATTTCACAATAAATAAATATTTAAGCTGAATATTCAGAGCAAAAACATTAATAATGCAGCTTAACTCCGTCCATATTCATGGTCGTCAATGTCCTGCAGGAACCTCAAATTTCCAACACGCATACTTTTCAAGAAGGGAAATAAACATATTCCCTGTTCCTTTGATTTTTCTCTGGCTCTCATCTCCTATCTGATATTTCAAATAAATAAACATGAGGCTCCTCTCCTTCCACATTCATGCACGCAGTACTCGTTCTTTAATTGTGATATCTTTCTAACAACCAGACTCTGGATCAATATTCATAATATCCCTCAGAGCTCCAAAAGCATCTTTCCACAGATTGCAAAAGAGGACGGTTTTCAAGCCAATGCCTGGTTATGAAACGTGTGCCATTCAATGTGTCTTATTAAATCTGAATCTATTTTCATATATGTAGATACATGTACATGTATCCTGCTGTGTGGATCCCTCATCTCTCTCCTCTTCGCCTTCCCACTTTCAAAAAGATGTTCATGATTAATAAAAAAATAGCCACTTATTCATTCTTACTAAATCTTGCAAGGTCCTGCAGAAAGAACGTGTCTCCAAAAGCCTCCATATTCTCTTGACCAAAGAGGAAACCTTCCCAGTGGGAGAGTTTGTGTCCTCATCAAGCGACGCGGAGAGTTGAACCCCTAAACTGGACAGTGTAAGAGCTCACCAATCAAAATTAATATTCATGGTGCTCGTTTCTGCTTTGATTTCTCATCTCTTTCTCGTCTGCTATCTCTTATGCAGAATAATAAGCATAACTCTGCTCGGCTGTTCGACATATTCAGACATATTCCTGATTCTGATATGGATATTCTTGAGATAATGAGCAGACTATTTACATTTAACTTTTCTTCACCATCGCTACTTCTCTCTTTGCTTCTCCTCCATATACCCCCCCCCCAAACCCCCTCCTTTCTGTCACTTCCTTATCATTCTTTCTGAATCTCTTTCGCCTTCACCCTCTCTCTGCCCTCCTCCCCTGTCTCTCTCTGTGGGAGATGAATTGAATATGTAAGCTATTGGATGTGAATGAATAAAGCATCCCATCTCAAACACACATTGGTGACACCTTATTAACCACATGTCAGCTGCACATGACAGCTGGAGCACACAGTTTCCATTCACACACACACACACACACACACACACACACACACGCAAACACGCAAACACGGGTGGCATACACACATCTAAAAATACTCACACTGAAACTCTCCTCATTAGTCCATATTGTGTTAGTAACTTACATGTTATCAGTCAGACACAGTGAATGCACATTTGATTGGAAAGACATTTGACAATCCAAAATATAAGCACAATGCAAACTTTCTGTATATACGAGTCAACTTTATAATTGATCATACGCTAAACCAATCTGCTTTACAGTGATTGTTATCATTAGCTAATTTGACCAAATCATACTTATAACACTACTTGCTCTTCAGTGCAAAACATGAACAATGCAGCTGCTTTATCCTGCTGTCATCTACCTCTGTCTGACGTCAAAGGGCCAATTAGTACTAAAAGGGCTGAGAGGGAAATCTGCCACCATTATCATTGAAAACTGCATTACTTTCAGCGCGAGATCGGAAAGCTTGACGCACAAAGCAACAGTAACTAAGGGTGTTGGGGGGGTGGTTGCAAACATACCAACCAATAACCAATCATACTGAGGCCCCTGTACTTTCCATCTAAAGAGATCTACTAAAGCTGAGCTATAGAATATTATATCAGAGAAAACAAAAGACAACACATGTATAGGAATAACAAAACAATCAAAGAACCTTATGAATACATTTTAAAATCCTCACCTCTAACGATAAGACCCGCAAAGTTTGACACTCCGGAGCCGCGCTCTGATTGGGTGACGCAGCGATACAGGTCTTGATCCTGATTAGTGACTTCTTTGAGGTGGAAGGAGGCGGCGAACCGTCTGTGGTTGATGTTTTTCGTCAGAGCCACGGGAATATCTTCTCCATTTTTCCTCTGAAACACAGACGAAATACACAGACAGAAATCAGGTGCTGCCAAGGCCGGTAAAGGGTTAACTGCCTTGCTCAAGGTCACAAGGTAGCACTGAACCACACATGCCCAGGTGCAAACACACACACACACACACACATATGCAGTACTCACACCTCTCCTCTGCCTCACTGACAGCAGGTTTGAAGGTCAAGGCTACAATAGAGCCATAATGAAATCAGCAGCTATTAAACACTTAATCATGTTAGCTGCTATGGCCTGGGGTCGCTTTGTCTGTGTGTAAGTGTGTGTGTGTGTGTGTGTGTGTGTGTGTGTGTGTGTGTGTGTGTGTGTGTGGATGTGTGTGTGTGTGTGTGTGTGTGTGTGTGTGTGTGTGTGAGTGTGTGTGTTTTATAGCTGTACCTGTAGCCAGAGTTTATTGTTTGATGTGTCACGTCCTGTAGCAATACACTGAAATGTGGCGTTTTGTCCGGCGTTCACCTCCACGTCCCCAAGACGCAGAAAATGAGGGGATTTATCTACAGAAGAAATGAGGACAAACAAATTAGATATAGTTAACCAAGGTTATACAGTTTGTATTTGTATTTAAAAATGTTTTTGTTTTAAATCATCTTTGTCTGTTAAAAGTGGAGACGAGGTGAAAGACCCAGAGGGAGTTACAGATACAAACAGGCCAGGTTATCACAAACACACTGGATAGATGTCAGGACATTTTATAACCCTAGGGAATATGTTCATGATTACTGCGATTAGACTTTACTGGAACCAAATAAAAAAACAGTGCTCGGAGGTAACATCATTGTCAAATTCACTATATACAATTCGTATTGCTCCCAATTCTTGAAGACCTTGCTAATATATAAAATAAACCTTCTTTTAGACCCTGAAATGCAGTTCAGCTATGATATTCTTATTCTGGGGAGGTGATTGCAATCATAGATAGCAGCTACTATGGTGAATGAAAACACACTTGCACTAGCTCTCACACACACACACACACACACACACACACACACACACACACACACACACACAAACCTGTGTCCAGACATGCAGCTGTGAGAATGAATGCTTCCACTGTGGCGACTAAGTACAGATTGCTCTTCCCATTAGGAGTCCTGCTCCTCTGCCTTTGAAACGGCGGCTCTTCTTTTTACACTTTTCTCATATTTCAGGTCACTTCATTGACACAATTAACATCCAGGAATTTGTCAGAAAACACATCTGCAACTTCTGACAGGTACATGGACAACGGTGATACCAGGACCTCACAAAGTGCACAAGAAGACGGTGCAAGACAGTTTATCTTTATGACTTTTAATCAATAGAATCTATTAGGAAACAAAACTGTCCTCAGATATTTCAGTGCCGCTACAAGACGGATGACCAAAAGGAGTTGTAATTGTTTCCTTTCCAAACACAGGGGACCCTCCAGGAACCTGCCCATGGCTCTAGATTAACAGACCCTTCTGTTAACAGTAGCAGTCTGTCGTCATGTCTCTTTTCTGGCCTCTGGAAGTAAGGAAACACTCAAGCGAAGGAGAGAAGATGACTTGAGACGTAGCAAGAATTTAAAATGGATTGCAGCCCTCATCTCTTTCCTGTCAGTAGGAGACAAGAAAGCTACTGTTCACTATGCGCGTGTGTGTGTGTGTGTGTGTGTGTGTGTGTGTGTGTGTGTGTGTGTGTGTGTGTGTGTGTGTGTGTGTGTGTGTGTGTGTGTGTGTGTGTGTGTGTGTGTGTGTGTGTGTGTGTGCGTGTGCGTGTGTGTGTGTGTGTTTTAAAGAGAGAGAAAGTGCTGAGTGGTCAGAATCTTCTCTCTCTATGATTGCCCTAAAACTGTCTCATTTCCCGCTTCACTCTCTTCTATTCCCTCTTTCTCTCCATTTCTCCCTCTCACAATCTCTCTCTCTCTCTCTCCTTTTTTACTTCTCTAATTTTTCTCTACGACTCATCTTTCTCCGTTCCCCGCATCACTCCTTTCCAGTGTCACCTTCCCACTTATCTACCCATTCAAGTGCAACAGAAACCATCCCAGGTACAGTCTAATTAGTGGCCAAAGCTATCAGCGTCTATTCAGCGAACTAGGACTAATTGCTGGCATGCTAATGACTCACCGCACGGGTAGCTGAGAACCTGAATGTCGTCAATGGCGATGAAGCCGGCTTTGCTGTCCGAAACCTCTGCTTCAAATATGACCTGAGAAAGAGAGACAGAGAGATTTAGCTATTACGGTCTCCATTACCATCGCTGTTATATATCATATTTTCTAAAACATGTAATCCTTTATTTAAATCTCAATGAGATTAAGACGTGAGACCTGAGCACAAGAATAAACAAAGGAGAATTGTAGCAAAAGAAACCCTAAAATAGAGACAAAATAAATATGAAACATAAATTAAATGAAAATGTATTCAGTTTTTCATTTACCTATTTTTTCATTGTTTTAGATGTATTATATAAAAAAAAAAATATCTAGTCATTCGGACCATTAGCACAGCTTAGAGCACATACAAAATGTACAAATAAACTATATACAACCACAGCAGAAACATGGGAAATGCCGTTGAAGGAGAAAACTGCTGGCATATCACACGCCTAATCAACGTTCAAATCTCTTGAGTATTGTTACCGAGTCAGAAGCTGTGACGTTTTAAATGCATTCTGGCTCCATAGAAAGACTATTGCTTTTTCAATTTGCAGTCAAAGTGCATTGGGATCCAATGTACGTTTTCACAGGAAAGATAGAAAGTCAATGACAGCTACCGGTAATGTGCACTAAAGTGGATAAATACAAAGCTGCCATCCTGACTGCTGCTGCATTTATACATTCAGGCCAACAAGTCAGGAAGGATAAATGAGATACTTCCGTTTGGATCATAATAATCACATAAAATGGCTGCCAAAAAAAAAGTAATGAAACCAAATGCAGTTAAGGTAGAGAATGAAAGGATGGAGCATATCTATTACTTTTCCTACCCATCCATTATCTGTATTTTAGCACACCAAAACACGAGAGGGAATAGTGAGTCAAACAAATGAAAGAAAACAAGAGAAAAGCAGCTGAACGCGCAAAGCGATGGTCTGCTTTCTGGTTGTTGTGTCCAATGCTAACCCGTCTCTCTACATTCTAGTGTTACAGTAATGCATTCAACAGGTGCTTCACTTTTATCACCATCTCATTTCCTCACCCCGTGGTCTGATAGCCTCTCTCCTCATCCTCACTTATCTCTTACTCCCTCCCACCTCCATGTCCATATGTGAGCCCTCCAACTCCCTCCACTCTTTATTTCTTCCAGCACCATCTCTTTCAAAAACCCTTTCTCTCCCCGCTTGCCGCCTCTGTTTTCTAACAGTGTTTGCTCAGAGAGGTGCGCTGTAATGAACAGAGGAGGGGAGGTCGCTATCGAAAAGGGAGGCAGAGGGAGAAAGAGAGTGAGGGGATGAGCAGTTGTTGTCATTCATCACCTGTAAAAGGAAATCTGCCGTGAACTGTTTACCCATAGCTTATCATCCACTGCTTGTCATACTCTCCCCCTCGCTGTCTCCCTCCCTTACCAATCTATCTTGTCTCTCTATCCTATCATCTTTCACTCATAGCTCACTGCGCAGCAAAGCAGAGAGACATCAGTTGACTTTTAATACCTTCATCTCTGACTGGCTGAAAACTGGCTTTCCTGTCTGCTGTCGAGTCGTTGCTTGTTATTATAACCACGTTTGTCTCGGTAGCCATAACATGACCTCATGGCGTCTCCTTTGTGTGCACATGTATAAATTCAATCTTTTGAATCTGACAAGTTCACTTTTTATATAAAGTTTCATGTTCATCGTTTAAAAAAAAAGTCACAAAAAATCCCATGACGTGTCAAATCGAGTCTGAAGCTCTTCGGGCTGTGAGTCAGAGTCACGAGATGATTGGAAGTCAGTCACGAGTCTTTCAGGTCGTCAAGTCCAAGTCTCCCGGGAATGATCATGCAAAAGTGGATTTAAAATGGCTCTCACAAAGCATCAGGTCACTGCAGCCGGGATGGAACTAATTTGCTCATTTTGTTTCTTTGCTGAATTGAATCATCAGCCATGAGTCTCTTTGCATTCTGTAATTCAGGGGTCTGATGTATGGTCACCTCTGAGGAGACGGTATTTCGATCATGCAGGACTCGCCGCCTGACTGGTTGCATCAGCGTGTGGAAGGATTACTGATAGCTAGTTTACAAGTCCTCACATGGGGAAAACAACTCAGATACGCTGAAGGCTGAGGACTGACAGATCATCACTCCAGAGTAGGATGTGCCGATAGCGAACATCCTCTTATCAACTAATGGCATATGGCATTTTGATGCATGCATACATGGGAACTGAATCAACAATGTTTACATCCGCAGACAAGAAGTGTTTTTCCACTTTATGGTTTGAATCCTCTGTCGCGAGTCATCTGAGTTTAGGGCAAACCCATTGTTGTCATTACTTCATCATCATGTTTATATTCACGTGAGAAAGTTCTACTAAAATGTAAGTAACGAAGGAGAAAAAGAGCAGTGAGTTTCTAATAGTGATGGAAACAAAAGCAACGCCAGTGCCACAAACTCTAAAAAGTCGTAAGAAAAATTATGATTTCATTATTGACTCAACATGTTGTGTGCCAGTTTCCTTTAGTACAAGATAGCAACTTTAAAACTATTGTAGTGTCTGACCAACAGTCAAAACCCAAGATATTACATATTACGTATAAATATACATTTACCAACACCAGTGTAGTGCAATTAGTTTTCTGTCGATCAACTAATTAATTAATCAACTCAAAGGTTGCAGTCTAGTGATAGTCAAGGAACACAATGATCATCTGAAAGCCAGTTTTTAAACAAAATAAACCTGAAATAAAAAGACAAAACTGTAATTACAAGGTCTCAATAGTGCTGCGTGGGTGTGCCTTTTGTGTGTTCATTAATTATTATGTGCATGCATGTGCGTGCCTATTGTGTCTGCATGTGCCTACGCTTCCCTGGTGAAACCAGTCTCATTACAACTCAAGCTAAAGTGCTAACACAGAAACATGTTCCGACATGAATAAATAGCTTCATATCCTCAAATCCAATAACCTGTTTCATAGCCTGAAAAACCTGCATAAGCCTCAGCAAACCGGGATGATTATGTTCAATTAAAACATGTTGACACACGAGTTTCATGCTGGTGATCTCCTCCCATAGTCACTGAGGGGGACTGGGCTCCAGATGGGCCATTTGGAGGATGCTTTCACACTTCGCCTTGCAGTAATGTTACAGGGTCCCCTGGCTGAGTGTGTTAACATGATCAGTGTGTATGTATGCCTGCTAGGACATTCGGAGGCAAGCTACCCCTCAACGTGCACACATCTGTCAACACCAGCCGACAAACACACACACACACACACACACACACACACACACACACACACACGCACACAGATATTAAGAGAGATGAAGAGACCTATAAGCACACGTTTCTTTAACGGTCCTGCAATAATGTCTGACCCTGTGAATCTTTTAATGTCAGTCAGATATTCATTAAAAACAAAAAGATACAACAACATTGTCAATGATATCGGTGACAAACACACACACCTCATTTTTGTCACTGTCTTTCTAGCCTAATCGTCACCTCCTGAGCCTCAGTCAACACAAATAAATCAGTTGCCTACCCCCCAGCATGTGCATGTCTGTGTGTGCGCGCGCACACACACAGACATGCACGTGTGTGTGTGTGTGTGTGTGTGTGTGTGTGTGTGTGTGTGTGTGTGTGTGTGTGTGTTTTTGTATTCACATGAACATAAGTGGAAATAAACAAACATTTATATGATAAAGGCATCATGCACTAACACAGCCGTTGGTTATTGATGTCCTTACCTGATATTGGTTAGGCCAAAAGGTGGAGACAGCGAGTTCGGCTCTCAGCCAGTCTTTACCTGAGAGACAACATTACGGTCAACACACGGGGATCAAATCAGAACAAGTGTCAGGATAAGTTATGAAATGAGAGTTTGAGTGGCGCTCGGGGACGGTCTTTACCAGTGTAGGACGTCACGTTCCATATAGGGTTGGCCAAGGGACCTTTGTTTACCTAGCAACAACACAGAACACAATATAAAACATGCATAACATACAACCCTTCACATTTTCTGATGCCTTCAATGAGGTCTCCTTCCCATTAGATGTTTTTGATTCCACAAAAACATTTCAACAATGGCATAAATAATTAGACACTAATATTCTCATGAAAACAAGGTCAGAGGTCAACGACAGCTACACCACCACCACTTCTAAGCTGGCAGGAACTTCAGCAGGTAAGATGTTTGTAGTAATAGTCGAAGTGGGTTTGACTTTGTGTCCTCAGATTGGAGGGCAGTCCTCCGGCTCATAATACTCCCCTGATGCTCAGAATCAGGAAAAGACAGAACCAGTAAAATGGCAATCTTCAGTTAAAGAGTTTTCTAACCTCTTCCACAAATTGTAAAAAATAAACTTAAAAGGAGGAGAGAGGAAAGAGAAGACAGGAGTGTTGTGAAAGGTTTGGATGATTGCATCATAAAATGTGTGTACACCACTGGCGGCTCTACTCCAGACTATCCATCACACTTAGTACTTTGATGAATGTCCAACAAGTAACATCTCAATCTAAAGACTCAGTGTGTTTAAAGTGCAGGTTTGCTGATTTTAAAAGTCAGTATTTGATTTGGCAACCTTACACACACTCTCCGTAATGCAGTCAGCAGCCTCTATGGCATGCAAGCTGCATTACTTGGTGGTTGTATTTCACAAAACCGAGACCACATTTCCATTAAATTCTGTTCTGTTTTGTTGTAAGCTAAGAGGCTCTGTTCACCATCTGCATTTGTGACAGAAAGCTTCAACTCTGCACTGGAGCTCATCCGGGGTTGTTTTTCAGAGTAAAAGAACCTTGGGTTTTCTAAGTAGAAATACTGCAATCCAGTTTGTGCCTCATGAAGCCTTGGCCCACACAGAGTAAACTACTATGGAGAGGCCAGTAAAGGCGTTTTACTTTTAACATTAAGGTCTCGACATCAAAAGGGTATGGGCAGGTTGTTAACTGGACAGGTAACACCAAATAAATTGAACAGGACAATCATTTGCATTTGAAGACAAATAAACTACTGCATCTCTTTTCTCTTTGTATATGTGGTATTGTATTAGATGATTGCAATTATTTATAATCAGGCTGCTCCAATAAGCCCCTTATAGACTTTCCAGTTGATCCAGAGTGCTGCAGCACGAGTACTGACAAGAACTAGGATGAGAGATATTATTTTCCCATATTAGATTCTTTGCACTGGCACCCGCAGAGGGCATATAGCCCACTCTTTGGCATGTCCAGTCATACACACTAACTAACTCATCAGAGGGATATACTAATATCCAGAATCCTCACTTACAAAAGGCATTAATGGCCAGGCACCATCGTGTTTTTAGGTTTATGGTTTTCTTTTTTGATTTTAAGGGTGGCTCAGACTTGCCATGGACCAGCCACTAGTTATGCTGCTATCGGCCTAGACAGCTGGAAGACTTCCTCTGATACATTGAGCTCCTCTCTCCTCCTCTCCATCTTAATGCATTCATGTCCCATTTATGCATATTAACAACTTGACTCCTTCCCCGGAGTCTTTTCGTGTCACATGGATACTTCACGTATCCATGGTTTGATTGATTATTACTACACTATTACCGCTATAATTAGTATGATTCTATTACATCCACTGCTGCTGCTATTATTATTATTATTATTTATATTATTATTATTATTATTATTATTATTATTATAGCTGATGTGCTGTTATCGTTTGTCTTGTGCATCTCTCTCTGTCTATCTCTCTCCCTATCTCCCTCTCTTTCAGCCCAACTGGTCGAGGCAGATGGCCGCCCACCCAGAAGCCGGTTCTGCTCAAGGTTGCTCCATACGGTCTAGATCTGCTATATATGAGAAGTCTCTTGAGATAACTTCTGCTATGCTTTGACGCTAAATAAATTGAATTGAATGTATTCTCATTACCTTCACCAGGACGTTGAGGGTGCCAGGGCTGGAGCCGTCCGGGCTGGTGAGGAGATAGTTGAAGTCGATACAGTGAGTGTCGTTCTCCTTCATGACCGGCAGCTGAAACCTGGCCTTCTCCCCAATATCATACTGCGAGACGTCCACGAACATGTAGGAACCTGGTCACAGAGACAGAGACGTGGAGAGGGTCAAAAACCAAACACATCATCTGTGGTGGATTGGCTTCAAGACCAGCGAATCAGCTCAATTGTGTTTGCAGCTGTTTGTGCTTGTAGCCCACAGACCAGCAGCGGTGCCCTCAGATGAGTTAGTGTATAACTGGACGTGCCAAAGAGTGGCTTATATGCCCTCTGCGTGTGTTACATGTAGCTTACACAAGTAGACCAACTCTCTCTGCTACTGTGTAGCTTGAAAACAAGCCTCGTTGAAGGCATGAACAGCTAAGAGACATCTGCGTCAGCTCTGTGAATTAAGGAAGCCATTTAAAAGCCATTTCTTTTTTCATTCACTTATTCGAGTGTGTTCAACTCCTCCCCTTGTATGGCATTTAAGTCAGTTCAGTAAATATGTTGTAAACTGCTTATTCTGGTTGTGTTGTCTTAATAAATGAGTATCACTGTGTTTTAGCTTGTCTTCTGTGATACGTGTCATTTTGAATGTCACTGTGTATCTTGTGGTGTGCATGTGACGAATACAATTTTAAAATCCTAATCAGCCCTTTTAAATCCTAATCAGCCCTTACCTCTGATAGTTAGTATTACTATGTATCAATGTCGGCGTGTGTACACGATGGTATATTAAAGTAAGCAGATCGGGAAACCAGGACATTCTCAAGTGACAACATTGTGCGTTTGAGTCTCGTCAATTACACACTAAAACTTGAAAAAATGGAATCCATCAAGGACACCGACGTAAACTTTCCTTATTCCCCTGCTCTTTCGTCTTTGACATACACACTTTGAAGCAGTGAGTTTCTCACTTTATTCTTTCCTTTTATGTTCACATGTTTTTCTCACTTCTGTTTCTCTTTCCTCTCATTCCTTTAGAGCTTACAGTACAACAACCAGCCCCTGATAAACAAACCCCTGTTACTAAGACTGTGTCATTTGTTTCTCCTTTGTAATTCTGAGGCTGTGTCTCATCAGGCCAACAACAAATAAACAGGGAATTAGAAAGAGGAGAGAAGAGGAGAAAAAAGCTACGTCTTGCTTGCTTCTTTCTTTAATGTTCTTTGTGTTATGTTCTGATTTTATCTTCTCTTCTCTTTATTCCCTGTCTCCTTTTCCTTTGGGTTATGAACTGTGCTGCTCTAAGGTAATAACAATTGTAAATGTGTGAGCGTTTAAGCAGAGATACATGTCTACCAAATCAAAAATAAGTAAAGTAATTGACTCCTTGACCACACTAATCACATTTTACTTGTTTTGTTTTCAGAATGTTGCTCTTTTCTCTGCTGATTTAAAATATAAGTGCATTGGTTTTGTTATTCTAATATGATGGGACTCTGGAGAAAGTGGAAAAATAAGTACTTCAGGTCATTTCATATGTCTGCTGTCACTACTCAGTACTTTATCTTGTACCTATAGTAATTGACTGCAGGAAATGTAGCTCAAAATAATTCATAATCTGGCTATGCTGACAGGGCGGACAGTCAGCCCGTCCAGATGTTCCAGTAATCAGCTCAGACCTCAACCAGATGTTGATCCAGTGAAATATGATGAAATGTGAGCCTTTCCTGCCGGATGTGTAATCTCACAATCTCACAGGGGCTCATCACAAACTGAGGGATGATAGCCATGATAGTGTTTCCTTCTCTTTGTCTGGTATAATAGAAATGAATTGAATAGAACTAATGCACCAACAATACTTTGATTAAATGTCAGTCTTTGATAACTCAATCTTTGAGTCTTTGAATCTTGAATATCTTCAACATCTTGAATATCTTCAACATCTTGAATATCTCTCGCTTGGACTCTTGGTCTGAACAAACAAGCTATATGAAGATATCCCAGGGGCCTCTTGGAAAATGTGATGAGGTTTGTTTCACTATTTTCTGACACTGTATAGACTTAGCAATTAGTCCAGTCATTGAAACAATAAATAATAGATTCATCATGAAAACATTTACATTGTTAGTTGCATCCCTAAATATAATACAATACAATGTACTTGAGCAGAATAAAACAAGCAGAACAGAGTAGAACACAACAAAATACAACATCACAATATACAAACGAGTAAAATAGAAAGTAACAGAATATAATGGAACAAAACAGAACAGAGTAGAAGAGAACTGGATAGAATATAATAACACAGAACAGATCTCTATAGAATAGATCAGAATAAAATAAAACCGAGTACAAAACACAATATCTGTGCTCCAGTTAAACAGACGGCACTCCATCCTAAATGGTGAAATTGATTTGCATATTAAATCATACACAATATGCTCTACATACAATGAGCTTTAGCACAATAGTGATTATCACTTATTGTTCAGCTATAGAAAACACTTTTCTCTGTAGAATACAGCAGAACATAACAGGCTTTCAACTGGTGCACGCACACACAAACACACACACACACACACACACACATACACACACACACACCATCATCATCATCATCATCATCAGCAGCAGCTTTTCAAAACCAAGCCCTGTATCCTAGGTATTAGATTGTCTCTTCCGCTCTCTTGATTGATTTCTTTCCCCCACCATCACCTCCGAGCACACACACACAAACACACACACACACACACACACTTATATCGTAGCCATGGCAGTATTCAAATGCTTCTACTACCTGGTTCTAAATGTCACCAATAAGACACAAAATGAGAACATCCAAACTAGACTAAAGCCACAAGGCCAGCACCATGCCAAACGATCACATGATGGATCTGACCCCCTATTGCTTCCTTTGTGTGCACGGATTCTAAGATGGTGACACGAGAAAAGTGCCTTTAAGATGGCTGACAAGATGGTGCGCCAGCTAAAAATACTATCAGATAGTCAGAGATACTGATATGTTACAACATGGCAACAATATAACCTTACGCTATTTATCACAACGCTACCTGCTGCAAAATTATAACAAATCGATTAGGTATAGGTCAAAATAGCTGAATAATACGTGGTAAATAGGCAATGTTCAACATGAAATACGTCATGAAACTGACACAACACGCATGCTACAAAAGTAGACCGTGTGAGGCCAAGAACATCTGACACCTGAAGTTTGCCAGTTTCTAAATGGTTGATGTCTTTGAACTGCCAAAGTCTAAAATGGACGCTAATAGAATGACGACGCGGTATAACGATGAGGCTAAAAATACCCCTGAGACAGCCTTAAGACCTAGATATGTCACATAACAACAACAGTAGCTGCAGCGTGGAAGATAGAGGAAAGTATTCTTCAGCAAAACCGTAACAGTGTGTTGTTGGTAACGTTTTACTCTCAGCAATTTATGGGAACAACGTTAGGTGGAAAAAAATAGTCAAACAAAAAATGTGCAGCTGGTCCGCAATAAAGATACAAGACTCTCCGTGTACTCTAATGTCAAATATGGAACTGATTTTAAGATAACTTAACATCTTTATATTCAGGCCACTGATTCACTTCATCATGTGTTCCCTGTTAAAAATCAACAATGGATCAAGTATTTTCCATTGTTGCTTCCAGACTTGTGGAATCAATTCCTTTCAATCCCAGTGGTATTTCTATAAACATGCTTTTAATGTGGGTTTTTGAATCTAATTAAGAATGTGTGAATGGACATGTTCTGATCTCTCATAAAAGCACGTATGTGTTGCTTTAAAGTTTGCTCTTATTATTTTCAGTCAATCTGCAGATTATTCTCTTTGTCAATTGCCCTATGTTTGGCCCATAAAATGTCCAAAGTTAACTCTTCAAATGTCTTGTTTTATCCGACCAACAGCCCCAAAGCCAAAGATTTTTAATTCATGACCATTAAAGACAAAGAAAGAAAGTAGTAACTTAACTTTGAGAAGTTGTAATCAGGGAATGTTTTGCATTTTTGCTTGAAAAATGTATCATCAATACAATGTTTTAATCTTTAGTCAATCGACTACTTGGACCTTTCAGCATTGTGTGCTCTATGAATACATTGATGTGCCTTAACGATCAACAAATAAATCTATAACTAAATGCCAATGCAACAAATACTCAATATCCACGTCTTGCAGAGGCTATGTCAGAAAGGTTTGATTTAATGGTAATTTCTAGGCTGTATAGTTTGTGCAGATGTATCCATCAGTATTCACTCATTATTAAAACATCCAGTGGAAGAGAAATGAGCTCTACTGCAGTTGAAATGCCTTATTTATTTTTTACTCCCTTATTAAACAGGACACAGTGGAAAACAAGAGGAAAGAGAGAGAGACATGGAGAGAATGGCTTGCCAAATAGGTTTAGAGTGCTACTGGCTGACAACATTATGAGTCAAGAGTATCTGCTTTAGTCCACTGAGCCACAGAGCCCCATCCCATGAATGTTCAACTGGCACAACGCATGCTGCCAGCGTAGCATCCAGACCCTGCCATGGTGGCTAGTGCCAACATCAACCCCCAAAGAGATTACACAGAATAGTTTTAGCTTTATTACAAAAACTGCCAAACCATCCCTCCGCAGTCAATACTGCCTTAAGCACAAATGGTGATTAACAACTGGGACAAACCAATGTGGGTTATAAGGAACAACACCACAATTGTTGGCCGAGCTATCCAATGACTCTCAAACGATAAGATGACTGCTTTCCTCTGCCAATACCTTTGACTATATATAACGGACTGAACTACTAATCAGCTAAATAAATTCACTCCCAATGGTCTTTGAGGTGCCAAATACTCTTAACAACCTCCCCTAAACAAAGGGAGTAGGTATCCCTTTGTTTTGAGGTCAAAAGCCCAAAAGGTTTATTGGCTATACTCTAAATCATGCCATGCCCTCAGGGAGACTGCAGCCGGACAGGAGCACTTCTAAATTACTGGTGGCGAGGATTGCCTGACAAAACAACAAATATAATAATAGGCATTACCAATGTGTCCCTGGGGAGGGCATTTAAGCTACCGACTAAGCCCTCACCCATACCCTGATACTTCTTCCAAATACAAAACCTAGCCACGTGCTGTATCTGTAAATCGCCTCCAGAAACCTTGTTTTCCAGCCACAGCACTGTTGTCCCTCACCCTGCTGGCATTATTAACACATCAAATGTCAGGTCATGCTCCCGTAGCTTTAGGTATCGCTCTGAACCCCCCTTATGCATCCAGCAGCTCCAAACCATTAACCTGGCCTGCCATCCTCGCGCCCCTGCTCATCCCACTAGCTTCTCCTGAAGTTAATGCTATGCAATTTCCAGGCATTACTTTTGCGCTCCTGCGCAAAGTGTTTAGCCTTTTCAAACTGCCAACTTTGCCCTCTATGCATAATGACACCACTTGGTATTAATATCACTAAATGTGAGACTTTGCCACATTGGGCAAAGCACTTTACCCTTCCGTCATGGCATAAATATATGCAGGACCACATGCACCAGACATCAGGTAGCAACTACACACACATTTTAGAAGGGTGTGTGTGTGTGTGTGTGTGTGTGTGTGTGTGTGTGTGAAAATCATAAAGAGCTGGTGTTGAACTGAACCTTTCTCTAAATGTCAGTGACGCTGGGTTGTCATGATGATAAGCATGAGAGATAAATAACAGTATTACATTGTCATGGTAACAAAGTCATAATCTTTCACAAGGAGAGGAGAGGAGAGGAGAGAAGGAAGAAAAAAGGACAAAAAAGGAGACGAGACAGGATTATAGGAAAGTGTAGGGGAAAAGACTGGAAAAGGAGACGAAAGGAGACAAGAGATAAGTGGACACAAGAGGGAAGGAGACGAGAGGAAAGGAAAAAAGGAGGAGATAAGAAGAGATGAGAGAGGCCAACATAAAAGATAGGAAAACTCAATCATGTTTGTGGTTGATATATTTGAGCATGGCTTCTTCGCAGTCGTTAACGCCATTGTTCATACACCAGTCAACATTCTTACTCTGAGGATTTAATTTTGTAATGCCAGTCGACATTACATAGTCGGCTATTGTTATAACATTTTTGCTTTAAGATTGTAAGGTAGGCAACCTTCCCTGTTCCCTGCCGTTGATTAATGACCTCATATTTTGTTAATTAGACCCTCAGCCCTGAGGCAGAAAGATTTAATTTCCCCTTCATCATCACCACGGCGAAAAAAAAACTACTGATTAAAGAGTCGAGGAGAAGAGAGGATGTCTAAGAAAAGAGGAGAGAGGATGCAATGTACAAAATACTTCATTACAAGTAAAAGTTGTGCGTTTTAACTCTATACTTCGGTATTAAAAGTATCGGTTCTGCAAATAAAATGGCCTCCATGACTGATATGTAAAATAAAGTAATAAAAGATGTAAATTGTACTTGATTACTTCCCCCCACTTGGAGTAAACAAGTGGATGACAGCGATGGGAAGACTCGTCTTACCTTGTGGCAGGTCTGGAGAGACGTACGACACTTCCTGGGTGTTGATGTGCGTCCAGTCAAAGTCATCATAGGGATCTTGCTGGTAATCACACTGAGTGAAGCCTTCATCAAACATACAGCTCCCTGCAAAGACAAACACAATAACATTTAGTTTACCTCACAGTATTATTGACTTGAATGAGCTAAATCGAATTAGTCGTAATGCGACATGATTTCTCCTCTGGGTTTATCCTGTAAAACTTTTATTTCCTTCCTGTATGTTGTTTTTCTGTGCGTGTCTGCGTCTCAGCTCATTAACAAACCACCAGGAGTCTGAGCTCCGACAATCATCACTAAAGGCCAATCGGGATCACCTCTGACTCAACCATCAGGGCCTTCAGCTGATCATTTGTGCTCATCATGGTGGCCTGAAGACAACCATGTGTGAGCTGGCCGCCTGCGGCCCAGCCTGAACAGGAAGTCGCTCTAATACAGAGAGACGCCGCTTGTCCCTCGCGGCTAGCTGAAACAATCAACTTGAAATGATATGTGGCTTGTACTGGCAATGTTGCTGATGGAAATAACATGCGGGCTACTGCTAGCTATCTGATTCATTGGGCTGAGAGCAATGTATGGCTTGTGTTAATAAAATGGCTTGGAGAAATTGAAAAGCCCCAATACCATCTGATTCAAGTCACTGGTAGTTAGTGGTCACTGATATGTGTCCTCTGTGCCCTTCAAGTAGGAGAAGATAAAATGTTCCATATATAGTTTATGAGAGCGATATAATGATATAGTATACTTACAGAGTAGTATACACACATTAGTTGTAATTAATGAACTAATCGTTTCAGCTCTAATGAAACTAACCAAACCCAAGACGATAATGAATAGTTTATAATATCAATATCATAGTGAACATGTTCATTTATTTTTCTTTGCGGTGAAATGTGCAAACTTTCAGGTATTTTGAAACGCCGAGACACACAGAGGGCATGTTAGAAGGTATGCAAGAGCAAGCCACCGTGAAGCGCTATCAGCAACCAACACAACCTGCAACACAAATCTCCTCGCATCCAGTAGCTTTGCTACCTGTGTCCTAGAACGGGCTGCGGCGGCTGTGATGGAGAGCAGAACGACAGGCCCTCAGATACCCCGCTGATCTGAGCTCAGACAGATACCAAGAGGTGACAGCCGCCGCCGGAGGATAAACAAGTTAACATCAAACTAAGCGACTGTCTTCTGCTGCCGGCTGTATGGTTGGCTGTGACTCAAAGCCTCGGGATGCACTGGATCACATTCCTCTTGGCGTCAGACTTTAAACCAGCCTCTCTTCATGCAACTCCCATTCAATTCAATTAAGTCTTTGTCACAGCAAGTTACCTCCAGTCATAATGCGAAAGAATGCTGGGACATGTAGAGGGCACGAAGTACAGCCCGACAACCGGCCTTTTGTACTCCAAACAATTCTATTATGAACTCAGCTTGGATGTGCACAATATAATTCAGCTGATGTCTAACACCTGCTGCTGTATGTGTGCCTGTAAAACGCCATGACCTCCTGTCTTCCACAGTGTGTGTGTCAGGTTACATCTTGCCGTTAGGTAGCACTCTCTGCATGGGTTAAAGGTGTGTAACTCTAGGGTGGAAGTGTTTGTGTGTACAAGAACATACAGCATCAGAAGCGAGCTACAAGGGAAGGTGTGTTTTCTGTTAATAGCTGCCTGTATGTGGAAAGGTAACCTTGTGCATGGTATGCAGCTACGGTGGGAAATATTATCCTTTTCCCCCCAGTCTCTGTTGACAAAGCTGGAGTTGGGTTGTGGAAATGACCACATGCACAGCGGCACCATCTTTGTATGAGTAGAGCTTTGCTTCTTTGTTCCCAAATGACTCCCAAAAAGCTAAATCATTCAGACGCTCAGTAAACATGATTAATTACAAAAGGAATGCTATGATTGTTTAATTAACCTGATGGTTTATTAGTTTGCAATTTATGAGATAAGACGTGCATGTGTCTTCAGTCACCGATATAAGCTTTGATCTCTGATGTGCATGATGGCACAATAATGTTAGCGCACAATCATTGCGGTTTGCTGTGAAGCTGGTCCTCAGTCGGCCGAGAGCGTTTTAAAATAAAGTGTCCCACTGAAAGGAAGGTCAATGTCACGGCAACAGTTAACTGAAAGTCACGTGAATGTAAGTCATACGTTTCTCATAAAGGTAAGAGGTGACCCGTAATTGATTCATTGCTCATTGACTGAAGTGTGGCGCTCAGTGCTGTTACTGCTTGCTGAACAAAAATGTGTGTATATGATAGAGTTTAAAGTCTCAGACGTGTGGTGTGTGATACATTGTTACGCTGTAATTTTGGTATTGCAGAAGCACTTATCCTTGGTTTAAATGCTAAGGCATTTGTTTGGTCTTGTTTAATCCTGCCGAACTACAGTAAACGTATTCGGTTTCAACTCTTTTTTGCTGGATTCTCTGCTTCTGAAAGCAGGATACAGTGTAGAGTGAAATTAGATTTAAACCCACTGCGTTTAAAATGTGTGCAGCGGGCTTTTAACTGGGTACACACAGACACATAGAGTTGCACTCAGCTCTGATGTAGTAATATGTTAGATGAGGAATTTTGCCTTGGTTTAGCAGTAAAGAAAAACATGTCAGTGTTTTACATTACTGACCGTAAAGCATTCCTCTTTTCTCGGCTCCCTTTCCTCAATGTCTTGCCAACTTAAACCAACACACACACACACACACACACACACACACACACACACAATGACACACACATAGACACATTCATCTGACAGTTGATGGTTCTTGCCAATAATGAGAAGAGCAGACCTTGAACTATCCTCTTACCTCTTGGAGAGAAAAAACGCTAGCTTTCCCAAATGAAGTTAAAATCTATCCATCTATCTCGATTGAGTATGTATCTGTTCCTTTAATACTTAAACATAAATAATCAAATTCTAACAATCACTGACATATATTTGGCATTTGGTAAGCAATGTTACTGGTACGAACTGTGATCAAACGTGCAATAACAGATATGTTGGCAACCGAAAAAGCAACACATCATTACTTGTTAAGTTAATATGACAGCATACAGTTGCATGTTTACTCATGTTTAAGGTGACCTAATGATATTATACGTTTAGTAGTCCCTCTGATTTTAGCTCTGGGAAATATCAGCCTCTTTAGCTAATCCACTATAGCTCCGTTTCCACCAAGCAGTCCAGTCCAGTTCAGCTCAGGCTGTTGCACATTGGAACCGCTCCATTCTCAGTCCACCTCAGTCCAAGTTCCAAGCCAGCCGAACCGATTACAAAAAGGTAGAGTTAAATCCCTGCAGACAACTGATTGGTCAAAGAGAGTCTTCACCAGCGTGACATGGGGCCTGTACAAACCCGCTGTTTTTAATTAGCCAAACTACCATCAATAGTAAAAATGTCAGCTCCCAAACCTACGACTGGCGTAGCCTCCACAACGGCGTACAATTGACAAAGAGCGGATCTTCGGTTTAGTACCGGTGAAGATGATGTCACTCACGGCAGTTTAGCGCGCCGCCCGCCTACACTGAAACACGGCACAGAGAAAAGGACCAGGCACCAAAAGTGAGTTGAGTAAAGTCCAAGTTCATGCTTCTGACTGAATGGCGGCATACCTTTTTAGGTTATTAGAGCTTTTTGGCAGGAAACAGCGGCCTACTGTGGCCGAAAACAACAGTGTGAAGGCGACCAGAGAGAAGCGAAATGAGCTGAAAGACGCTCTCTATTGTAGAGTAATCATCTGTGAGTTTGGGATCATAACCAACCTCTTACACATTACACGTCGATTGATTATAACCACTTTAAAACACGTATGCAGTATGTATTTGTGTATTCGTACTGGGTCTGTCTGCATGTGTTAACTGGATTGTATTGTATAACAAATCCCTACAACATTTTCTAACTATATCCACGAGTGTGTGTCCAGATGGGATATTATTGCCCCCGTCCTCTCCATTCACAAGGACACAGAGAGAGAGAGAGAGAGAGAGAGAGAGAGAGAGAGAAACCGACTGCATGCTAATCACTTCCTAATCAGCTTCTGTGATTGGCTGGCTCGCTAATGAAATAATGGCGACTCATTTGCATTATAAAATAATTAGAAGGACTTGATAAAGGCTCAAGGGCAGAGAGAGGAGCGCCACACACACATGCACGCACGCACGCACACACACACACACACACACACACACACACACACACACACACACACACACACACACACACACACACACACACACACACACACACACACACACACACACACACACACACACACACACACACACACACACACACACACACACACACACACACACACAAACACACACACAGTGAAACAGGACAGCCGCAGTCTTTTCTAAAAGATTGTTGAATGGCATCAGACACAACATCTGCCACCCTCACTCAGACTCATTTTGTGGTGATTTACATTGACCTCCACCTCCAGGAGGCAAGTCAAAGAAAAGTGCTTCAACTCAAACTGTTTGGAAACATGGGTGCAGACAGGCACCACAGGGAGTCGCCGGGGAAAGAAAGAAGACCATGCACATTCCTCGGGTTATTAGTCAAAATCAAGATTATAAGTTGGCAATACGGCAATAATGTGGCACAATAGCTAATTTGATGAGCTTTTCTTTTCTTCAATGTGATCAAGCGATCTGCAGAGGAGGCCGTATTAAATCCGATCTCACAACTATTCCAGAAAATCTGTCAAAGACACTCCCTTATAACTAAGAGATGTCTGATTATAAAATCTAAGAATGCTTCGTCAATACGTGTGCCTGTGTGCAAAAGGACTCTCCTCTTAAGCTGACATAACATCACCGTGGTGATCAGTTCAAAAAAGCAACTCTACATTGCCTCAGCGGTTACAACCGGCTTCATACTACAAACACGGACCTCATGCTTTGAGACCGGCTCGTGCTTACGTAAATATCTACGGTCTTTACTGCCACTGAATAATTAGGCTACAATACGATTCAATTTCATTGCATTTATATGTTTGAATTCAGCTCTTGAGGAGATCAACAGGGATTTCCTCCAAGATGGATGGTAGTTCGTACTCTATATTCTGTAAACCGAATGCTCACAACCTGTAAATCCATGTTTATGAGATGAATCATAAGGACCTAAAAGGTTCTGAAGTGGTCTGGAAAAACTTGATACATCCGGCTAAATTAACTTGAAATCAATTAAACTTTGTTACGTTACGTTAATGAGGTAAAACGTTACATCGTCCCTTCTTGGCCCTGAGCTCGCGCTGAGGCCAAGCAGCTCAAATCTGCTCAGGAATCTAATGTACTTACAGTGCTTACTCTTGCTCGTTCTCTCTCTCTCTCTCTTCCTGACTGTGACTAGTATTTATCAGCAGAGCTCAGTTGCAGTCTGCAGGCAGAGATCTTATCACCACAGAGCAGATAAGACGGGATGAGTGAAAGAAGGTGAAACAGCAGGAAAGAGTGCAACGAAATGGAGAGGGAGAAAAGGGAGGGGAAACAGAGAGGCGGAAAATGTCATTATTTTTTGGAGGGGGAGATGAATCGAAGCCGATTGATTAACTATTTCCTTTTGTTTCCGTTGTCTTTTGTTTCTATCAGTCTTTCCTGCATTAATAAATTGTTCAAAGAGGATCAAAATTGAGATGGCATCACAATCACACCAAGAGAAGAGAAGAGAAGAGAAGCTCCATTTTGCAAACGGAAATCATTTTCAAGGACAATAATTGCATTTACATCATTAAAAATCAAATTTCAACCACCAGTAATACTGTTTCCTTCAAAATCATTACAACTTTGTCCAAGTCCAGTTCATAATTACGTTTGGCTGACCCGGATTTATAATCATATATGGCTTTGTGGGACAGTTTTAGTTTAGAGACGGAAAGGAGGAGAAGAATTCATGCCAAAGTGATGACACAGTATTACTTTACTGTTATATTTTATTTATATATATATATATATATATATATATATATATATATATATATATATATATATATATATGCACACTTTCTTGATGCCCTCTTAACATTGATCCGTACTCTCTGTTGCTTGAGATTGTTGTTTTTAGTGTGTGTGCGTGTGGACCACCTCAAGGACACTAATAAAGTTGTACCTTATCATTTACTTTCTGTGTTGTCTCTCTCTGCCTCTCTGAGAATAGGTGAAATTAGCCTGAAATGATACAAGGTGACATCAGAGAGGCTGACACACACACACACACACACACACACACACAGACTCACTCGTCACGCTTCAGTGGCCCTTGCAGCGCGAAGCCATCAAAGCCTAGACTCATATACACACACACCTCGCCTGTTAAACATACACACAGGCACGCACAATCACACACCCAAATACACACAACTTACACAGCAACACACATGCACATTGTCACGCACAAACACACAGTGACACTCATGCGTGCACGCACACACACTCAGAGCGGTACTTTAATTGGAAGTGCTGAAGGCTGAAGAATTTCTCCTTCATCTCACAATGCTGTAATTGAATCTGAGATGTGTGTGCGTGTGTGTGTGTGTGTGTGTGTGTGTGTGTGTGTGTGTGTGTGTGTGTGTGTGTGTTCAGCTGATTCAGGAGTTTCCATTGACAGTAACAGTAAAACAGAAATGTGTGTTTCCCCCTCTGCGAGGAGGCTTTCTGCCCTTCCATCCCTGACTATCTCCTCCCCTCACCCCGCTCTTCTCTTGGGGTTAATGCCGCTTTTCAATTCAAATTCAAACTCAAGCAGTTTTCGTGCGCCACATAATTTTTCCACAAACTCATGATTTGGTTGTACAGGCTCTGCTGTGAAAGGCAGCCGTGACCTCCATCGCTGCGCGTTGTTTTGGACAATGAAATGCTACTTACTGACTGATTCTTTCAAACGCTGTTGCCAACAAATAGCTTGAATAGCATGTGCACATTTTGAGAGCTTGCTTTGTAAAATTGTTGACTTTAGCTGTTGAATGAGCCTCTCATTTCTATGTTGTAAGTAGGGAAGCCCCCTGAAACTCGGTACTAAACAGGAATCGTTTATACAGTAGTAAAAAACCAGAGTACTGATGAGGTCGGGAGTTAACGGGTCTGCTGTCAGTACTGTAGAAGTTACGGAGTCAAATCTCAGCAGGAAAAAGCAGCGTTGCAAACCTCACGGAGGGGACACACACACACACACACACACACACACACGCACACACACACACACACACAGTACAGCGTGAGACCCACATTATGAAGTGTGACTTCATTTTACTCAAGTAGACGCTGAGAACTTTCGATGTCTCTAATGCAATAAAAACCTCACAAGGGCAGTAATACCAACAATTTATTACAACATTGGGCGAACGCGCAGTACATAAACGCACATGCAAAAAGGCACCGTTCCCGACTGTTTGGCGAGCACCCGTCTAGACCAAAGATGATCACCATTTCCCAGAACTCAAAGCTCAAAGATATGCAGTTTACAATAGTATAAAAAAAGGAAAAACTGTAAATCCTTATACCCTAACGAATTAAAATAAAATAATGTTAATGTCAATCAATTTACTGCTGGTCAACTAAGATAATAAATCAACAACCGTATCAGCATTAAAACTATATGTAGCTCTAAATTCCTTATGGGAGTGCCACGAGTAAACAAGCTAAATTACATTTTGACAGTCGACATGACACCTAAACCCTAAATACATTAGAAGTTCCTGATAATTTCAGTCCGGGGAAAAATGTTCAAGGAATTTAAAAGTCCTTTCAGCCCATTGTTGTCTAGGTTCACATAGTGATCGAAAAAACCTGCAAAAATGTTGTGTGTGTGTGTGTGCGTGTGCGTGTGTGTGTGTGTGTGTGTGTGTGTGTGTGTGTATGTGTGTGTGTGAGCGTGTGTGTGCGTGTGTGTAGCTGTTAGCACTGTTAGCAGGGGTCGAAACCTTTTATAGACACTATCTTTATGATATTCACCTCTCTCCTGTGCTTTTCCTCTCCCCCTCTCTGCGTCTATCTCTCCATCGTTAATCTCTATTACTATTCAAATGTTGACATTTAAAGCAACTTCACATGCAGACTGACTCGCTGACTGGCTGGCAGATAAGGCAAGGAGAAGAGAGGACCGGAGAGGAGGTGGAGACGATAGAGAGACTTGGGGCGAGCTTTGTCATTCACTGAGAAAATTGGGAAATCCTCCTCACCTCTCCTTTACCTCCCTCCCTCCCCCCTTTCTAGCTGTCTGGGAATGAGTTCACCCATAAATCCCGGGGGGAGTCAGATTTCACTCGTTCTCGGGAAAGCTGAACCATCACCTCTTTCCGTGTGTTTGTTCCCCTCTCACCACACCCAATACTGTTTACTGTGTCCCTGTCCACCCCTTTCTTTCCGTCTCCGTCAGTGTGGGTTACAATACAGTTTGGCACCTGAGGTTCCCATTTCCACTATAAAACATAGTGGTTTGTGAACACTGACACACACCGGCTTGTTCTCCAACATGACAGGTCAACTTGCCTTTGCTGTTCTGCAGTAACGAGAGCTTAACTGACACGGAGAGAAAAGTTTTATGCCCCCGCAATTAAGTCTTAAGATGACTCAACATTAGTAGCTTACAACGTCACCGAAAGACAAGTCCATAAACCATCCACACGATCAGATCCCATGTCATTCTCAATGAGTCAGCGGGGAGTAATTATTGAGCCCTTAGACGGCTCAGAACTGAGAGCACAGCTGGTATTTCCTTTTAAGTAAAAATCCCCAAACAACAAGTCTCAACTGGCTGCTTCTCTCCACCCTTCATCACACACTTGACCTCAAAACATGCTGACTGTCTGACTCACTACCACACAGCCAGTATAAACTTTAACCATAAGAATCAAAAAGGGGGGAAAAATCTAGGAAACAATTAACATTTTATGGCAAAACTTCTGTGCCCAGGCATCTCGACATCGTGTGAGTAATCTGAAAGTCACAAGATGATAAACACATCCAGGTTTTACTGTACAGCGCAGTAGACACACACAATGTGAATGTGGCCGGATGGGCCACTTCCATTGAGTTATATAAAAGGGAGCTGGACGGTAAAGGGATCAATACTGGATAGAATGGGGTCAGAATGATTGCTCGCAATTGGTGGTCTGCATTTGGGCCGAGCAACGAGCCCAAACCTGTATGGACCCTCATGCCAGCAACGCTGTGACACTGAACCATTCATTATGTTGTCCTGATAACTAACTGATAAATTACCAGGAGAGTACAATCAAATAACGATTTATCCATTGAGGAGGATTTGAATGGGCCAATCACAGAGCAGACAGGAGGCCGTTTGTTTCTGAGCCAATCAGGGCACAGCTGAGGTTTTGGACTGAAAAACAGGCCTGGTGTGGACGAGATAAGAGCAGAACAAACACACACTATACACCAACCCCCACAGACATGCACGCACACACACACACACACACACACACACACACACACACACACACACACACACACACACGGTAAGTAAGGCCAGACGGAGAAGGAAAGAGGAAAATGTAAAGAGAACAAAAGGGAAGGAGGGAAGAAAGACTAACAAGGAAGGGAAGAATCTGAAAAGTGAGAAGAGGTGGAAATTTGAGTGTGAGTTTAGAGAAATACATTTCAGCCATGGGCTATAAGCAGGTTAAATCTGAAGCAGCTAGTTTAGCAAGTCAGCACAGAGGCTGGTGACACACTGAACTGCCTGGCTGACTTCTCCAATTGTCCAGCTAGCTGGTTCAAAGGCTGGCTGGCTGATTTACTGACTGACCGACTGGCGGGTCGGATTTAGTCTATCCTGTATTTGTGCAGCAGAAGCACTTCTGTTGTTCAGTCTGTCGGACAAAAAGCTGTTCTGCACACCGACACACAAAGAACAACCTGAAACAGCACTTATACTGGAGAGGCCGACAGAGACGTTGTCAGAAAAAAAAGACAAACAAATAAACACCCGTTAAAAAAAAATCAAACTCTAAAACATCCAGCTTCAAAGTAGAAAAAAGCGCCTAAAATAACAATTGGAAAATGTTTCTGGGACTTCTGAAACCAATAAAAATCAAGTGTGGAAAAAAAATCTCTCAAATAGAAAGAATAATATGTCAACGTAGCTCTTTTATCTGTGGTTGTGACACCGTTCTGTCGAACAACAAAAGATACCTAACGATAGCATTTACTGTCCTGGAGGAAGTTTACTTTTCACTGCCAGCACAGAAGAAGAGCACATTACACAGCGGTGGAAACCAGAGACCCAAACAAAAGGAATAACACAAGTGGGAATACCAAAGCACCTTCTTCTGAGACCGTCTGCAGAGCTAAACATACATTACACACTTCTGTTGGCCTGTCATGGCGGTGGCTGTGCCGAGGGTAAACACCACGCCTGAACCGATAACAAGCATACATTAGGACTGGAGCTGTATTTCACAAGCCAGGACCATGTGTATATTAATGTAAAACAACACCGAATATTTACGGCTATGTGTACACTGTGGTCAGTGGGTTTATTAAAGGGGCGGATTCAGTTTGATGCAACATGGTTCTGGCCAGCGAGTTCACTGCTGACATCTGGGAAGACGTCCCAACTGCTAAAAGACGTCAGACGGGAAGCGAAACGTGATCAGATGGGTTTGGCATAAAATAAAACAGATTTCCAAACTTAATTGGAAAACAAAAGTGAATTCTAAAATTCTGTCCCTTAATAATCATTTATCACAGTTTAAAGACCAACTTGACGGCCTCCTCTCTAAAAGCCAGCCTTGTCCCGAGTAACACTTCGACTGTCTGGCTCAACTTGGACCTACTGACTAACCGGCAGTCACAAACATTTTTCCTCTAAACTTTCATCACAAACAAAATGAATGATATAAATACCAATGGAAGTATGAAAACGTACATTTGTACTTATTATCTCAAAACCTTTGAAAGTATGCGGGTTAGTTCAGCAAGTATTAGGATCAGTACCTCTTTTGCAAGAAAAACATGACAAAAAGTTACATGCTGTATTTATAAAAATAAATCACCACACACTCAGACACACTGAAACAATCCCAAATACGATTTAAAATGTCAAAGTACAACTTTGAAGCCGCCCAGTAATGAGTGTCTAACTTTCCTTTGATTTACAGTTCACTTCGGTAGAAGGGCCACATTACCAGAAACTAGTCTCTCAATCGACCCCAGTTGTAAGGAAACTGCATTTTGCTTTAACCACAGGTTATAATAATATTTTAATTACAAACGCTATTCTTCAAAGTGTAACAGAAGAGAGACTACAGCAATGTGATTGTGAACACACTTCTGCTCCACTACTTTCTCCTCTATCTGTTTTCCCCCGCCCTCTGTCAGAATCACAGTCACACGGGCTTTGAGACTGGAGGGAGCACATACTGCAGAGTGTGCATGAACGTGAGTGTGTACGTTGTCACCTTCAGCTGTAAAATGTGGTCAAACATCACTTACGGGCTGAAACCAGTGAGATGCGAGACAGAAAGACGGGGCGAGAGGAGGGGGAGGGGGAGGGAGAAAGAGGGCAAAAATAGACCCCTACTCCTCCCTCCAGGTTCACATTGTGCTGTGTGTGCGTGTGCGTGTGCGTGTGCGCGTGCTAAATAAGTTTTGGGAGTTGACGACTCTTTACGATAGCTGTAACTCTGTGTTATGATCACCATGTAAGTAACATTAAAGATGTTTTTTGGATGGGGCTCATTTGGAAAACGTGCCGTTTAAGCAAATTATATTAATTCAACGAATAATTCACCAAAGTCTAGTCTAGTTATACAAAAGCAATGTGTGTGTGTGTGTGTCTTGGAGCTAAGGAGTGGCTCATGGGAAAGAGAAAAAGGCAACTTACCTCCAGGGGAGTGGTCTTTTAATAGAGTGTGTGTGTGTGTGTGTGTGTGTGTGTGTGTGTGTGTGTGTGTGTGTGTGTCCATTGTTAAATGACAAAGCTCTGAGCAGGAAATGAGTCGAACCGGTTTCTGACTCACATTCAGGTTACAGAGCGCTGCTCGAGGCTCACACACTAATACACCAGACACCATTGTTACTTGTGTGCCTTCTCTTTGTACCTTTAGGTCAATGTCGGAATATGTGGGCTAGTGTGAGGCAAATTGGTCCAAGACATGACTGGAGGGTTGCTAGTTTGAATCCCTGCGGGCACACACACACACACACACACACACACACACACACACACACACACACACACACACACACACACACACACACACACACACACACACACACACACACACTAACCAGTGGCCTGTCTTTCCGTTGTTGAGTGCCGAGCATTCGTCAGTGGTGTTGAGTGCACTAAGAACTCTGGGTCACTGAAACCCTGTCACCCTTTCTTTTGGAAAAACTTTAATGCCTTGGATGTCAGAGACTGACTTGACTTTTTTTGAGTGGTTGCGAAAAAAGGAAAATGCTTGTGCAACCCATCTGAGAAATGGAGATCATCATTACATCCATGAAAAAGAGCACTGTAGTTGTGCATTTGAAATAATTAAATTAATGTTATTCCTTCCAGGTTTGCTCGGGTTGTTTTTCCTACCTACCCACCCTATCGTCTTTATCGTCAGGCTTGCTGAAGAGAAATAACCACCGTGATAAAAAAAAGTAGCAACTAGGTCATTTTCATTATGCATCAATCTGCTAGACATTTATTTGGTCAATAAAATGTCAGAAAATAGGGAAATACATCCAGCACGAGTGCCTATGGGGACATCTTTAAATGTTTTGTTTTGACTAACCAAAAGTCCAATCATATAAAACAGAGAAACGCGCCAGCGAGAAGAGGGTACGCTCGCAAATGTCTTGCAAAATCCTTCAGAAAATGTACAGCACGCCATTTACAGCGTGAAAAAAAAAAACAGTAAGATGCACTTGTCAGTGCTGCACTGATATCATCGTCACTTTTACTCCAGCTGACAGAAAACACTGTCTCCTGTAAGCAGAAAATGTGTCCCGACCTTGACAGAAAGTCAGACCATTGATTTTGGGATGGATGGTTCTCAGCCAGTTCCGGAAATGGTATCAAAAATACAAAGACTAGAGTGTTGTTTTTTAGTTGGCAAGTAAAACACACTTCAGTGACTCCGGGATTCTGCCTGGCCTTCACAACAACAACATTGCATTTTATGCATCATAAACCCGTTGAGCATTTGGGAACTATATGAACTCAAAACTCAATGCAAGCATCTCTTTGATTGTCACTGCGGAACTTGTTCAAATAGATCATATACTGACAATATATTATCTCAAGGATGTCGGCCGTGTAGCTGACCATGAGATGTCCATTTCATGGGGAGTGCGTGTGCATATTTTGAGGGGCTGTGTAGCCTATTGCTCAGGGGCATCAGACCCTGCTTTATCAGGCATGGACTCACTCTAAGACGCCTTTAATGTCAGCGCCGTGGGACGACGTGTAGACGAGGGCATCGCTGAAGCGTACACATGACCCATTCCTTGACCTGAGATCCAGACGCACACACTGCTCAGCTCACAATGTACTTTTCATTACTTCCATGACATTTAATGTCTGCAGCACAGGAAGTCTTTGGTGCTCATAAGACGACTCCTGTTGCTAGCTGTGAGCTGCATACATTCTTCCACGATTAAATTAAGAAAAGAAAGAATGTTAATATCTATTGTATGGAGACTTTTATTTTTGTAATGTGATACTATATTTATTCACCCTGGTGTGCAAATCCTATTTTGCAAGCACCCTCTGGAGGGATTGGAGGTCAAGTTTAGATGCAGGACCGGATGCCTTAAGCTGGTGCATAGATACATTTCGGCGGTGTTCGATGTGATCTTATGACTACAGCTAAATGTATCCATCCCTGAATGTATAAATCTCTTTCCCAGGTAAGGAAAATTAACTTTGAATAGATTAATATTGAAATGCTGCTCACTAAGAGTGACAACAAACTACAATTCAAATACAAAACCGCACAGTTGGTGTGCTGGTAGATTGGTTCCCAAAAAAGATTGCCTACCGGGCTTTGATCACCACAAATTGCACAAACCCAGGTCACAACCTGTTTTTGGCTCGTATGTGGTCTGCAATTGGTTGACATCGTGTTTCATTCATGTTCATTTCCTAATTGTTTAGGTAGAGCGATTGGTAAAAATGAATCAAAGTCTAATGACTTTGAAAGAACCCGTCACCTGAGCAGTGCCACAATGACTTTGATGTGGGTTTCTTTGTGCATCTACAACATTTTTGTAATGCTAAATGTTTTTTTGTTCTAGAAAAATAAATAGTGTTACTCCGAAATGATAGATGATCAAAACAAAATGATGGTTGGAAACCAAATAGCTGTTTACGACCACCCCCACATCTTTTAAACTTTCCCACAGTATTGTGTCCTTTCTATTCTGGTCCCTTTTGTTTTATACACACACACACGTGTGCATGCATTCACGGGTTCTTACTCAGATTTGGGGCACGTACACCACAATGTGTGCCAAGTAATTAACGCTGTTTGTGTTTGTTCTGTGAACAGTTTGGAACCTTGATAATGGAAAACAAGTACAGACTGGCGGCATTTTCATTTAACCCGTCTTTCTATCTATGGTCATCTTTCTATCCTTCCCTCCTCCTCTGGATCCTCCCTCCCTCCCACCATGACCACCAAACACAGACACAAAAACACACACTCCCTCGCTTTCCTTCACCTCCCTCCCTCCATGTCAGCGCCATCGCTCACGGCAGCCAGGCAGAAAGTGCTGGTTCCTCTGGTTTGGACAAGGAAACCATTGGTCGTTACACAACAACCCCAACAATCACTTCTCTGTTTGGTTGTTGACTTGTGTCTGGGCTGTGCACGCACACACGCACACACACGCGCACACGCACACACACACACGCACACGCACACGCACACGCACCCTGTCACTCTCTCCTCCTCTAAAGCGCACGCAGGAATATCCAGAGCGCAGTCTTTTTCTTGCTCACGTTAATGTAAGTAATCAAAGTGGACAAGGGGCTTTGTAATGCTGAGAGAGCGAGTGGGAGAGGGAGATGAGAGCGAGGGGTCATCTCCTTTAACTGTCCACTCATCTCTGCCTCCTGTCTGCAGGCGAGGGGGAAGGGAGGGGGGAAAGGGATGAGAAAAGGAGAGGGGGACACTGATCGTGACCCAGGCAGAGTGAAGAGAGGAAATACAGACGTGATGAAAGAGAAAAGATCAGACCAGTCTCCCACTTTACCAGCATTAACGGACCATTCTGTCCACAAACTGGGATTTTATAGATCACACCATTTCTGTTTCCCTTAAGACTAAACTAATCCCCTTGGCGTTGCACAATGTGGACCATTTACTGAACATTTACTCCAAAACACCCCTGAGATGGACTGTCATTTTCCCAAATCACTGGGCGATATTACTGCAAAAAGCATCAACTAGCAGTCTGTTGCAGCTCCATCCTTTGATTTGCAACTAATCTACATCCATCAGCAAAACATACAGACGCTGCTGAAAAAAAAAAAAAGTGCCATAAAATCTGGCATAACAACAGATGCAATTTGAGAAAACATACACACAAACACACTCACTGCACGGAGCAATAATTGGACTGCATAGTGTTTCTGGCAGGTGAGCGAGGCCGATCTAGTTGCTGGTTCTGGACAGCACCTCTTACAATGGCTGCTGCTTTAATAGGAAAAGATGCAACCAGAAAATGTATATATACGTGTGTGTGTGTGTGTGTGTGTGTGTGTGTGTGTGTGTGTGTGTGTGTGAACCATAGTGCCATGCCCACAGGAGTGGAAGTCCATAAAATCAGGCCTAGAAATGTGCATTTCTCTCTGAACGCATGCATGTGTGCGAGTGTGTTTGAATGTGTGTGTGATGTCAGGCCAAGGGCGTTGTGTAAAATCCACTCAAACAAACAACTTGAAGAGTAAAAAACAGCTTCCTTGGACCGAATTCGTGGCCACGGGCAATGCGGAGTGTGTGTGTGTGTGTGTGTGTGTGTGTGTGTGTGTGTGTGTGTGTGTGTGTGTGTTGGCCTGAGGCAGTATGTGTGTGTGCGTGTGTGCGTGTGTGTGTGTGTGTGTTTGTGTGACGAGTGGATTGCTTCATGCCTGGACGGACATGAAAGGCGGAGCGAGAGAGAGAGAGAGAGAGAGAGCATGCCCACACTCACAATCACACTCACACACACACACACACACACACACACACTTATGGATGCACGAACAAACAGACTTGCACCAATCTCCTTTCAGTGTGAAGCCAGAAGACACAGACGCACAAACACACATGATCATTGTGAATTAAGATGAGGGAGGAGAGGGTTATTAAGATTCACCTCTTTGGGATGAGATTCATTCATGTTTTTAATGTGACATTTTCACCTCAAAGAGAAGAGTTGTATTGTCTTGATCATATGTTCATAAGTAATATGTATTGCTCTCATTCATTATTGTTCTGTTGTGTATTAGTTAGTGTAGCGGTAACAATGGCACTTTAAGTCTGCAACTAATAATTATTTTTCTGAGTAATGTATATTAAATTAATAAGTTTGCCTATAAAATGTGAGAAGTTATTCACACGTTCCCAATGCCTCAGGGGACATTTTAAGATCTGACCAAACAACACATTCAATTTGGAATTACAAAAAGGAGAGAAAATCTTCACGTTTGAAAGGATGGAACCAAAAAACGTCTTGAACATGTTTTAGTCATATAGTAGTTACATAGATTATGATGCATTAATTCAATGTAGACGGACTAGACGATTAGTAGACTAATTGTTTAATCAAACAAAGATAAAGAGAGTGGAGAGACAGACATTTTATTTAAAAAACAGTCGTGAGTTTGACTTTTCCCTGATTTGGGTGAATTTGGATAAGAAACAATGCTATTTTAAAAAGTACCAGATACATATGTTCATGTCTCAGGAGAGAGAAGTCAAACCCAAATGTTCAGATGGAGGGAGAGACATTGTCAGCTAACTATAGCTAAACTGTTTGTGTGTGTGTGGTGCGCTGTGAAGACGGTATCGGCGCTGCCAGCAGAGTCTGAAGTGTTAACTTTGCATTCAAAGTTGGAGTCGCCCGTTAGAAGCGGCACCTTTCCAAGCACCCGGCTGTTCCACATGCATATCCTTACTCTGATCTTTAGAATATTAAATGGGTAAATCTGTCTGTAACAGCAGAATGAGTGAATGGAGCACATTCCTCCTTACAGACTGAAGCTGATTTCATTATAGATAAATCAGATTCATCTATTAAATCTCTCTCTTCCTTTCTATCTGTCGGTCCCTCTCCATTTCGCTCACTTTCTTCCTCTCTATGCATTTCTTTCCCCCAATTCAAGCTCTATCCCCCTTTCCATTCAAAACCCGCCCTTTACTTTTTTAACTCTGTCTATCTTTCTATGAGAGAAGAGAAGAGAGTGGAGGAATAAAAAGCAGTGGACGGTTAGAAAGAAACTAAAGGGGAACAAAAAAAGTGCTGTGTTAAAAAGCTGAGTCCACCAGAGCAGTCACAACAAATTCATCTCTCTCTCTCTCTCTCTCTCTCTCTCCATTCTTTCGGTCCCTCTCTCGCTCAGCCTCTGATGCAAGCTGGCCACAGTAATACAATAAAGAACTTGGCTCAGCTCCGTTCGCTGGTACGCATATGTGTGTGTGTGTGTGTGTGTGTGTGTGTGTGTGTGTGTTTGTGTGTTTGTGTGTGTGTGTGTGTGTGTGTGTGTGTGTGTGTGTGTGTAAGGTAGACGACACCTCTTACTCCCTACTCTCTGTCTCATCATTGCAGCTGTTCCACAGAGGTGTGTTTCAATATATCACCCTGTCTCACACACACACACACACACACACGCACAGTCCCTGCTTAATAAGCAGTATTCAGAGCTCCTGGGTTTATAGAAGCTGAAACTGCACTCCTGCACAAAACTAGTCTCTTTCTTTCCTTTGGTCCTTCTTCATTTCTTTTTCTTTCTTCCCATCCTTCTGCCTCTGTCGTCTTTCTTTTTATACTATTTCTTTAGTCTACATGTATCATATTCCGTCCCTTTATTTATTTTACTTGAACTGCAGTGCTGTTCTTATTAATTCCTTCTCTTTCCTTATTCCCCGATTAATTTATTTCCTTGACCCTCAATCTGCCCCTCATCCTTTAGACAAACATTAAATGGAGAAACTTGAAGTACGTCTACAATAAGATTCAAACCAATGGCGAGCTCTGTTAAAGCTATGGATACATAACCAGAAAAACAAAGAACAGAAAATTGCTTGAACATAATCATGTTAAACTAGTAGGTTTGCAGGCTCCCAAGAGCTAAACATCCAAAATGTTTAATGCCACGGATTGTTACGTTGATTTCTGCCTAAAATACACAAGCAAATAGTAATAATGACCCAGAGACGTTGTTCTAATATCGAGAACAACGTTTGTTAGTTTTACTTTTTTGTCAACAAAAAAATAAAAGGATTCACAGTACCACTCGCAAGTCTGGATCTCACTGGAACTTGTTGGTTTAACACTCGCACGTATTTTGTACTGAAAAGATATCACATTTTAATGAGGGACCTTTAGGAGGTGCTGGTCGGCGGAGCTTTGGACCGAGCCTTGCTCGCTTTTTCTCTTGTTTTTTTCTAAAACTTAAATCGTCTGTAGCTATCTTTAGCATACATACATGAGAGGGACATTGATCTTCAAATCAAGCAAGACAGCAAAAGAAACACACATTTCACAAAATGTTGAACTATTTGTTCGAGGGAAAATTACCATGAGATTTGGGCCATGACACCCTGAGATTTGGCATAACACCCTGTAAACACTGCAGGGACATGTCACATTTATTCGGTAACTTTCCACTTTCGTGGTGATATTATTTTGTCCTTAGCTTGACTATTCTCTGCCCTGACCAGTTATCACACTGAATGTGTTTTTGTCCAATGATGACTATATATGGATACAACAGAAAGCAAAAAAACAAAAACAGAAAAGAGAGGAGGAGGAAAGTGGACACCTGGATGAGTCCTGAGGCTCTGCAGGGAGGAGGGGGGAAAGAGGGGAGATGGGCGGGCAGTTTCTTTCAGCTGTTCCCTCATATGGGTGTGTATGTGCTGTTGTGTGTGTGTGTGTGTGTGTGTGTGTGTGTGTGTGTGTGTGTGTGTGTGTGTGTGTGTGTGTGTGTGTGTGTGTGTGTGTGTGTGTGTGTGTGTGGTCCATATGTGCATTAGTGCTGGAGGAGTTGAACAGGGGGTCATACCAGATGGACACACACAAATGACAGATTCCACCCACTAGCATCATGTGACCACAATTCAACAGTTCTCCTGATTGCATGCTATTCCACACACACAGTAGTCTCACGTTTAAAGCTGCAATATATGAGCAGGAGAGGTGGGGTGGGGGGGGCCTGAACTGAGATGTTCTCCAATTCAGCAAAATGAACTATTCCACGGGTCTTTGAAATAAATGCATCCGAACGGTTCTGTGGCAAAGATTTCTACAGTTATCAACTCATTTACATGACACATGCCATTGCTATCTACCTGTACATCAAAGCAGGTGCTCCCACTTCGATTGCAGATGGAACCCACCTGCTGCAACATCCCTGACTGGGATTTGGGTGCAACATCTCGAAAAGTTTCCACCCATAGAGAGCAGTGCAGCATTTTAGTTAAAGATATTAAAAGCCTGCCTCTAATCTAAGTGGAGCCTGCAAAGCTCTCAGAGACAAATTGCGTCTGTTGACCCCGATCAACCTCTCACTCACTCAACACACACGCACACCTACACACCACACACACACACACACCACAAACATACAGACACAGAGCCACTCTCGCTCCTACACACAAACACACTCCTCTTAATATCCTCAGCACTCCACTCACCACTCCATACCTCATCCTGTAAACTAGCTCTTTGTTTGTGTGTGTGTGTGTGTGTGTGTGCATGAGTGTGTGCGTGTGTACGTCGAGGTAAAAGATTAAATGATGGCCATTAAGATTCATCTCTCCTACCAGCCAACCACCCCCCCCCCCCCCCCCCCACACACACACACACACACACACACACACACACACACAGATGAGGGTGGCCTCTGTCAGAGTGCAGCAATTGTCTCTCCTCTTCTGTTTGTCTCTCGCCTGTCATTTAGGCCAATTCAAATAACTGAATGCATAATGAATGCAGTAATTGCACCACTAAACCAGCGGTAAAAAAACAACAACAACAAGCTTCTCATTTTTTTGCTTCTCAATTTTAGGTTTCAAACTCCTGTTTGGTTAAGTGGTTCTAGAGAGAGGTGAGCATTTTCATGTTTTATAATTCCTGCATAAATCACACTTCCTGCATAAATCCACAGAGACACCGCTGACTGTGTCTCTGTGGAGCTGCTGCGACACATTTCACAATATTCACTCTCTCGTCCCTCCTACTGCCTCCCAGGAAGAATAAAGGAAAAGAGGGATGAGGGTGAGAGGGTTACGGATAGAGGTGACGAAGAGATGGAAGAATAAAGTGGTGGCTGAAGTAATTTCATCTTCACAACTACAGTTGAGAAATTACAGAGCAATTTCCTTGTTTCACTAGGTTTACCTCACAAAACGTGTGTGTGTGTACGTGTGTGTGTGTGTGTGTGTGTGTGTGTGTGTATGTGTGTGTGTGTGTGTGTGTGTGTCTCAGTTTATCCCTTGCTCACTGACTAATTGACTGACTGACTAACAAGGAAGTAACGGGCTGACTGACAAACTGTCTCGTTTTCTCCAATCTGAACTTTTAGACACACACACACACACACACACACACACACACACACACACACACACAATGACTGAGTAGACTCTGTGTCAATCCCAGCATGCCTCTCTGCTCCAAAGCAGGAGATTCTGTCATCACCACAGTTTCTGTCAAGATGCATCATTGGTAGCCGTGGCAACTAATTAAGACCTGCCTGTCAGGCCTGTGGTCAGCGTGCGTGTGTGGCAACATATACGGCCGGACAAACACATTCCTATAATTAACTATCTGTCATAAACACACACACACACACACACACACACACACACACACACACACACACACACACACACACACACACACACACACACACACACACACACACACACACACACACACACACACACACACACACACACACACACACACACACACACACACACACACACACACACACACACACACACACACACACACACACACACACACACACACACACACACACACGCACACAATATTTTGTGGCTCCAGCTACTGCATCTGCCAGAATGCATCAGCGTACCCAGCGTGTTACTCACCACGACTCTCCAGTCATTATTCTCACCTTCACCCACTTCACACAGACTTAAATCCTGGTGGAGACTTTCATACGTACCCTTTGTTTCCTTTAAAAGTCCTGGTAGTTGTGTGAAGTTAGTTTTTTTTCTACATACGAGAGTTGATCACAATGCTTGGTAATGTGAAGCATGATGAATTCAGATGTTTTACTTAAATAAAAGTAGCAATACTTAAATGTAAAAGTAATTGTTTGGAAGTTAAAGTTCTGGATTGTAGATATTACTTATGCAAGCGGAAGAATTATTAGCGAAATGTCCTTAAGGTATCCAAAGTAAAAGTATTTTATGATTACTGATGCATGTGTGGTAGCCTTTTGACCTTGTTGTCTCAGATCAATATGGGTAATGGATAATAGACTTGGTATTGATCAAATCTTATCAATTCCAATCCCGAGTACAGAACGAGTGAAGTACTTAGTTACTTTCCACCACGACTGTGGATTTTGTCTGTCACTATAGATCTGTCTCAACTCTCAAACAAGCAACTAATATACAATGTCCAGTTAGCAACACAACATTAAATCATGTTCAAGCCTGCGTCCCTCTCCCTCTCCCTCTCTCTCTCTCTCCCTCTCTCTCTCTCACCACATTAAGCAGTGATGTGGCTTCACTGACTGAAAACGGTGTATGTGTGTGCATGGATGTACGGTCAGTAATGAGGTGTGACTAGTGTGTGTCAGTGAAAGTTGAGTGATCGGCGTAATGAGCAACAGAACATGGAAGAGAAGAGAGACAGGACATGGACAGGGGAAGAGGATGTAATTATATCTTCTTCATAGCGATTGATTACACATCTAATGACAGTCTTTACCTCGGCGAGCTGTTTTTTGATGCAGCTGGATGTTTGATGGGTCAGATCAAACAATGACTGCTTATAAGGAAAAGACTTTCTTCTGACTTAAGGAAAATTACAGATTGAGGGCTGCACGATATATCAATCAGGCAATGATATCTAACTAACTAATGGTTTAACTAAAAGTCAAACCTAAATATTATTCAGTTTAATATATTTATTTATTTTTGGAAGTTCCGTTCACACGGAATTTCAAAAAATGGCTACCCTGACTTCTTGTTTACATGATTGATTGCTATTTATTGGAAGCCGCCGCAGAGATTTCCTTGCTACTGATTTACATATTTTAAAAACCTATACTAGCCAAGATATTTCTGAAATGTTAATGGTGCAACTCAATTCAGAAAAGGACTACCGGTACTTTGAAACAGTTAAGAAGAGCGTAGGAAGAACTTGACAAAGAAACATCGTAATGGATTCACGAATAGCTGGTGAGACCTAATCTTGATCACTTGTAATATACGTTTGGCTTGTACATCTTCATATATGTTGAATAGAGATTCCTGTCACATGTGAAATGTGGGCCAACTGACATTTTATCCTCCACTACATCTCCCTGGTTAAATCTATACAGCTCCAGCCGAAAGCTGAAGAATGTGAAACAGAAACAGAAACAGGCCCCTAGAAGACAAACAGACGGATTTCACAGCAGAAACCAATCAGTCTCTGCACAGCCAGTTAGCAATGTAAACACACACACACACACACACGGGAACAAAGTTCTTCCCTCAACTCTGCGTCCGTCTGTGTAAATGTGGGTTAACAACTTGGATTTTTTCCTCTTTCTGCTGGTCAAAGAGTCACCTAACTACACCGTGTTTTCTGGTCCCTTCTCCGCGCGGTATCAGTGAGTGTTAGAGCATGAAGCCCAAAGCAGGGTGAGGAAAAAAGACAAGACAAAGAAAAATCCAGGACCTGCATCCCATCAAAGCAGCATACCTTTCACTCCCTCCCTCTGTCTCGCTGCCCCGTTGTTATCAGCAGATATGGAGGAGGTGAGGAATGAGACGTTGCAGCTGCAAGTGTTTGTTGTGTCAGTCTGCTCTGGTCAGCTCTGTTCTTGCGTAGTTCCTAATCCCACTTCAAACAGATCGTTCTTCTTCTCTTCCCCAGACTTTTGTCTGCCAAATTCCATTCTGTACAACTCATTCACCTCCATTTTGTAAAGGATTATAGTCCAAGTCCAATCAGGTTAGGGTCTGTAACGTACATCTGAATAGCTTCTTAACGTGGTTATGACGTTCAGTCTGCTCTTTTGCTTTCCTAAATTATGTTGTGTTGCACTGTGTTTCGAGGAATACTTCAAACTTCTTCAGAACCGAGGAAAAGTTCAACTAAAACAACAAATAATGGTGACAGCAACACATTAAGAACTCTTTCTTATTTGTAACAACAATGTGTATCTGTATAGCTGTTAGCAAAGCCATAGTTTAAGTATGGTATCAGCCCTAGCCTGGTTGGTTGTGATGAGGTTCAGCTGAGACCCCGTCACTGGTTTCAATTTCCATTTACAGGGTTCATGAATTTAAGGAGATTGAATCCAGTACATGGCAAGTAGAAATGATGCCACTATTCACGGTCTAAACCTAGAAATAAAATCAATTTCACTCCTTATTGTACACATTATTCAAAATAGAAAACAACGCTGCTTTAAAACAATTGCAAGGTGATTGTTCTTATCTGCAAATCCTCCTTGAAACCACGTTGACTTTTTAACAACAGAGAAAGCTTTCCAAATGATCAACAAAGTCAACAAAGAAAATGGTATCATCGTCCCGAGATACATTAACATTAATTTTGTTAAACCATGCTTCATTACACTCCAATAACAAACTAAATTGATATCACAGCAGCCAAGAAAAATGATTTGCAATTCACTTGCGAAATCAGGACAGAGTGGGCTCATCATAACAACTATGGAGTGAAAAAAAAAAACATCCGTCAAGCCCGCTCTGTGTTTACATTGTCATTTAGAACGAGTTTGACTTGTTCTTACACGTAGGTGGAGGTTTCTTACTTTCCTGGGATGCGTTGGTTGTGAGCAACAGGCTGTTGATTTTTCTCTGATTCAAATAAAAAACAAGTGATATTATTAACGTGACTCATGTTCTGAGGAAAACTCATCGTCCAAACGTTAAATATACACTAAACTTTTCGTTTTACAATGCCAAAGCTGAAGATCCTGTTAGCCCAGTCACGTGCAGTTTTCTCTTTTTGTTTCCATAAAGTAGATTTAGGTCATAAAGTTGAGAGAAATATTCAAACCCATTATATTTTCACCACAATCCAGCCTGATATATTTGGTAAGAGTGCATTTGGACTGTTTAGTTGAGCAACAAGTGTTTGTAATGAATGACCCAATGAGACGTAAGTGGTTAAGATAAATGATGCATCATTTGGCCTTATCTACTAAGATCTAATTTCAGAAAATTAAATGTTTCACATCTCTCAACTCCCAAAAGGTTACATAGAAATGTGTACAGCTTTGTGTATGGTTTGTGATCATATATTTATTACAACAGGCACCAGAAATACAACAATCAGAATGTTGTAAAAAGAAAAGAAAAAATATCTATTCAAACATCACATTACTTGGTCTGTTTGAACTTCAACGTGTTTAACGTAGATGAAATCTGGCAGAAAAAGAAAAGACCAGAGAGAAAAGTCCTCTTTCACAATAGACCTTGACACCACTTGTAGTTATACAGTCACCGGTAATGATTAAATAGTTATGTTTTGTTCATACACACAGCTAGAAGTAAATTCAAAGTGAATAATAAAAGTCGCTCTCCTCCTCGTTCACTCCCCCTTCTGCTGCCTCGATTAAAGCCCCCCCCCTCTCGAATCTCTTTTGCTCTCTTTGGACCACTAACCTTGATTCACTGTTCTACTCGGCTCTGCCTCAGGCTGGGACATGCATTCTTACCTCACACACACACACTGAACACACACACACGCACAGACAGGCAGATTTAGGAGCAACAACACAGCAGCCTACGCTCAACGCTGAACAGGAGTTATACACGTATACTTGGCCATGGTAAAGTAGAAGTGGTTAGTTTGGGGCCAGTGTGAGGGGAAAGTGTGGCTAACCAAAACCACATGTGGCTGACTTTCTCTAGCTCCATCCAGAGGTATGTGAGCCTCTGGGGTGTGCGTGCGCGTGGAGGGGGAGGTGTGATAGCAAACTGCAAAAGGAGAGGCGAAGCTAGCCCATGGCTAGACTTTAACCTTTATCTAGTCAAGGAACACTGGTTGTAGCCACGCTGCCATACACTCAAAGGGTTACACACTTGGGAGCTGTCCTACTGTAACTACAGCGTACTGCTGGTGGCCACTGCATCCGTGCCACTATATCAGTCGCAGGTTAAGTGCTTTGCTAAAGGGCAAAGGTATAACGAGTACAAACTAGTGCTTGCTGAAGCCACGGCATACATCAGAATCAATGTCTGTGTGTCAGATAAGACACTGAACACAATAGTTCTTCAAAATGTGTAAAATCGAAATGTTTGCATCAAAAAGCTTTCTTCCGTTTCGAGTGACATACATCTTAAAAGGGAAAACAAGAGTATTTTTCAACCTTCATAATTGTGGCCATTCTAGCTTGATACTCGCCACCGTTCCTCTGCCATGCCAGAGCCCCGTGGGACTTTTTTAATTTATCTGGAATATGCTAGCAAATCGCTTTTGTAAAACCGGCCCCTGGATAACATGACGGCAACCAAACCAAATTAAAACCAGATTTACTATTTTTGCATGGTGATGTACTTTTGAGGGAAGTCCACCGGCTGGAGGTCAGATTTGAACAGGAGACCAGACGTTTCATACGTAGAAACTCTGAAGAGAATTATAAAAGCTCTGTAGACACAACAAAGGATAAGGAACAATAGAAGCTTTCAATACATGCGTGTACATAACAAATAAGAGCATGAGATACATTCAGAGTATTCTCCAGATTGTCATTGGAGGTTTTCATCTTAAACATCCCCATTGAGAGCTCAGCGCACACAAACTGCAGTGGTTCGGTTTCAAATCCGCACTTGACTTCATACAGCTCACTTTGTAGTGAGGGACTAACCCTACAAGACAGAGCGACGCTGTGTGTAAAGGTAGTGTGTGTGTGTGTGTGTGTGTGTGTGTGAGGATGAGTGTAAGAGACAGTTTATGTCATGGGGAGGTAGAGCTCTATCTGCTAACCGTTACTTCGACAAGACAGCTCGCTTGGCTCACACACTAACACACTAACACACTAACACACACACACACACACACACACACAGAGAGAACGGACGCACGTGAGACGCACGCATAGACACATTATTTACCTTTGGCCCGATATAGACATAGTGACAGTTAACCTTGCCACTTAATACAAAGAGACAGTTTTTACTTAAATTCAGAAGGGGAGGGGTGTGTGTGCGAGCGTGAGTCAAAGTAAATCTGGCTGAACGGAAAACAGAGCGAAGAGAAAACACTAACAAAAGCATTCCAGAAAATGGCAGAGAGAGATAGCAAGACATAGAAAGAGAATGAGGGAGAGAGGGAGCGAGACAGAAAGAGAGAGACCTTGACGTGATACAGGAGGGGGTGAGTTAGAGGTGAAGGGGTGAGATTGTTGTGTGCCAGCATGACACTGTGGAGAGGAATTTGTTCTTTAGTTTTTGAGCTTTCAGATAAAACACGTACATGAACGTTGTTTAGTTTGGCAGCTTTATCAACTGACAGAGTGAATGTACTTACTTATGTTATCATATTTCTTCAATAAAGACTTCCTTAACATGTTGCACAAGCTGAATACAATAATTTATTAATTCAGTCACCAATCGACATTACATTTTTCTCAAACTATTTTGATAATTGATAAGGTATTAATGTAGTTTTTTTTAAGCTTATCATTTTCTGGTTTAAGTTTCTCAACTGTGATGATTTGCTCTTGTTTCTGTTTCATTATATTGTGAACTGAATGGCTTTATGCACTGTTGGTTTGGCAAAACAAGCATTCTGAGGACCTTGGGCATTAAAGAATAATGGACATTTATTATTATTCTAAGTGTTGGACTATTTATTGTTTGGTCGATAAACTAAAATATCAAGAAAATATTGAGCAGATTCAATGATAATGAATCATGTGTTGAATGACTATTATTATCCAGCCATAATAAGTAACATTGAACTTATTCTAAAAGTGCTGCACTGTTCTTTCCTTTCGTTCCCATGTTACGCCTGTGTTGCCATGTGTCTAGCTCCCTCCACAATTTCCACCTTAAACAGAATCCACGCACTTAATCCCTGTAATACAACACTATTCTGTCTGGATTTGGGAACACAGAATCCCACCCTTGACTTTGTTGTGGGTCCTTGGAGGGGAAAACACTGAAACTGGAGAAACGGGGGAGAGAGGAGGTGGGATGAAGAGGGGGAACTGGAGGTGGGAAGAGGAGGAGGGAGGAGGAGGAGGCGGCCAAAAGGGGAGAGAGGGGGAATAAGGATAACATGAGAAGGGGGGGAGGGTTTGATAAACGTTGTGTTGCTTTGTTTAGGCTAGTGGGCCATAAATTCCAAGGAAAAGTAGGGAAGAGGGGAATGAGGTGAAATAACCATTAGGAGACATTTGAAGGAGAGAAAAGGAGGGAGTCGTACTTGGATGTGTTTTACAAAAAAGGGAGGCGAGGAGAGAACTAAACTGACTGACTTTGCTCGGCTCCACCAGACACGGTGGAGTCTGCACAGTATCAACATCACTGGGGTGTGTGTGTATGTGTGTGTGTGTGTGTGTGTGTGTGTGTGTTGCACTGGTGAGTATCAACATACTTTTTTTTTTTTAAATACTTTCACAATAAGTCTCCTCCACTGCTACCTCCCAATGAAAACCTCATATGTCCTATTTTGGTGTTTTTCTTGGTTCCTATGTTGCTCTGCAGCGATGTGTCCGTTGGTGATTCCCCTGCACTGCCTTCTTGTCACTTCCAGTGGTTTTGAATGGTGCACTGTTTGCACCATTCAAAAACACATATTCAGTGCTGCTCCCTTAAAAACAAGTGGCTTGAGGAAATACGGTCTCAGTAGGTGTCCTGACCATACACACTATAATAGCCGTGGAAAATCTTTTGTTTAGATCCAGAAAGCATTGAAATAAATCTGAACTGCTGAATGCTTGGAGGTATGAAGTTTCCCTGTTCCCTGTGTCAGCTGAAGCTGTTGATGGTGCTGCATATTTTAATTTAGATGTAGGTTAGTAGCATACTATGATGTTTACATGTTATGTGTGACCCCCTGAGAAGCATGCATTTCAGTCGGCCCATTCAAAACTACCAGGACGTAAGGCTTTATTATGGATTTCATTCCTGTGTGTTCTTTGCATGATATGAGACTCAGGTTCCATCCTCAGTCTCCGCTCTAACCAGTTTGCATAGCTGCCTGAATCTAACGCCTTTTTAAGTTGACACTACTGCGTAGCCACTGGTTATTGAAAGTGCATACAAAATAGCAACGCTCCTGTTTCATGTCACGATTCCAGTTGAATCGGTCAACTGGAAGCCGTTGGAGTGGGTGGATTCAAAGGTCTGGATCCAGGTCTGGAGTGGATGGATTCAAAGGTCTGGATCCAGGTCTGGAGTGGGTGGATTCAAAGGTCTGGATCCAGGTCTGGAGTGGGTGGATTCAAAGGTCTGGATCCAGGTCTGGAGTGGGTGGATTCAAAGGTCTGGCCTTCCAAGTGCAACTCCAATGGAAGTGTTGGAGTTTAAAATCTACTGTCCTTGCTCTGAGCAAAATGGCATTTCAAGAGTTAGCTAAATATGAAATAAAACATTTTATTTTGTGTGGCCATTGGCCCCAAAGATATTAAATTAGCAATGCCTTAAAATAGAAAATAATTCTCACATTTGGGAATCTGGAACCAGCAAATCTTATAGAAATATGAGTTGATGAATAACTTCAATGGTTACTCTATAATCAAGTTTATTGTCACTTGGTTCGCTATTGATCACTTGGTTAATTAATCAAATATTTCATCACTTTGTCATCATGTTTAATTTTCCACTTTACTTTTGGGCTCACAAACTAGACCAGTAAAGTGGAAAATTAAACATGATTGGGGGAGATACTGATTTATGATCGCAGACATCAAAGGTTGATGAACTTCCTACATTAATGCTATTTGAAATCTAAATGTTCTTATATTTTATTCATAAAAATAAGTCTTGTTTTGGAGACAATTAAGACATCATTAATCATTATATTGTAAGATGTACTCTAATGTGTTTATGGTCAACATCTCTTGGTATGAATTCATCACAGACGGTGTTTCAGGAAGGCTGCAGACGACCAACCAGGAAACTGACAGACAGATGTTCAACATTTAAATGTCTGTCTGCTGGAGTGATTGACCGTAGGTGCGTATACACACGTAGGCAAAGGCTGTCAGGCTGACCATGTGTCTGCAGTCATCTGCAGACAGGACGGACACTCACACACCCGCTGGCTCGCAGACAGACAGACCAAACGACAGATTAGGATGGCAGACAGACAGATAAAAGCAATGTGTAACATCATTTAGAGGAAAAAGATAGCTCCGGAATATCTGCTAGAAGATTTAAATCTCTGCTTAGAGGACCAGCATCGTGGTGATGTGAAGATACATGGCTGGGGATGGAGATGATAATCTTAATGGACTGGTCATATGTCTGTGAGCCTCTCATTCACACACACATACACTTAGAGGGGGTTTATATATCTCGAAAGCTTTCCACTGCTCTTGAACTGAAATCAGCTTAAAGAGCAGCATGGAGGGTTATTGGAGAGGAGTGTAAGAACAGTACAAATAGTGTCCTCTAGATACCAGGATGTACATGCTCGGCTGAAAGTGACTGTAGCAGAATGTCCTCTGGGATTTTATCATTGAACTACACACAGAGATCAGGAATGAGACTTGATATGGTGTACTGCACAGAGTGTGTGTGTGTGTGTGTGTGTGTGTGTGTGTGTGTGTGTGTGTGTGTGTGTGTGTGTGTGTGTGTGTGTGTGTGTGTGTGTGTGTGTGTGTGTGTGCGTGAAGCTTCCTGACAGATGTCATCTTAACTGAACTAATAGAAACCACTTCAGCTACTGCCTTTAGCTACATACACACAAACACAAGAGCCCTTTGGCCATGTCTGTAAAGCCAGTCCACCTGAAGGTTAACATGAAGAGGCTCATTTCTTCACACACACGATTATTTTGGGGCATTTTGTCACATGTTTTATAGTTCATAGAGGAGGAAGACAAGAGAGGGGTAAGAAAGAATATACAGATTGAAGCAAAGACGCTTGGTTACACTTTAACCAGTCATTTGCCAAACATGTGGCACAGAGGCAGAGTTCAGTTATAACAGGAAAACTGGATATTTACTCTGGATGGGACATTGAAAACGTGACTGGATGTGGAGGATGTGAAGTCTTTGGAGTTGTGAGTTATTCATATTTGAAAAAGAAAATTACAGAACTGGCTTTAAATTTGATTGTGTGCCTATAAACTCGAAATGAATGGAGATATATGGAGTATCGTAAATATACAGCCAATCAACCAGATCAATTTCAAATGACCTATATAAACCTATCCTTTAAAACACTACACCCTTATGAATTTCTACCTCCGCTACAAACTATCAGGTAAAAACTCAGTGGAGTCAAGTGGAATCTAGTGAGATTAGTGAGAGCAGATGTAGAACCTGTCAAATCGCTTTTCAAGAACGTGTCCTGCTTAATATAAACTGACAGTATTTCTGCCTCGCTGGGCTTTCATTAGGTCTTTATTATTTTTGTATTAAATAATTCGTGTTTTGGAGCGTAGCACTCCAAATCCTGTGTCTGACTCCCACACATACAAAATAAAAACGTAAAAAAGAAATCAAAGCGTATTTTTTTGTTTTTAAGGATTAACCAGAATGTGACCTTCACTGTGGATTTATTTGCCTTTGATTTCTGTAAATATACACGTAAACAACATAGTTGCTTTGATTCTGTCACAGCAAAGCCTTGTGGGATACCAAACTCCACAGTTCCACAGGGATCTTCTCTGTAAAACCCTGCAGTGCGAAGTGACTGTGCAGTATTTTTACTAACCTGTCACTTTCACAACAAAAATCAACTCCCTCATTAACAACCATCCACTGGGAGTGTGTATGTGGGGAAAGTGAGAAAAACAGAGGGGGAAGGGAAGATGGAGGATATGTGTGAGACAGAATGAGCGGATGTGTCGTTGCTGAAGTGGACAGTTAGAAGAAGAAGAGTGGGGCCGGCTACTGCAGCAACAAAGTGACTGAGAGCTCTTTTATTGAAGACCGGGATCAACCAAACAATCAGCACCTGGAAACTTCAAACCTCCCGACAGCTGTCTAACTACACAAAGACAGACAGAGACAGACAAACACAGCAGGGGAGACACGCAGACAAATGGCACGTAGATTACCAGACAGACAGGTTGGCAGACTCACAAAGAGAGACAAACCAGTACCAGTACGAGAGCACTTCAAACATGTCATTGATTAAAAGCAAGTTTGTCATTGTAGAAATTATTCCCAGGGAGCAAATAGCTGTAGACAAACGTCGATAAAGCACTGAAACCATTTTGACATTTAATCAAATGGTTCCAGCCAGAATCAAATAGTTCATGGTCCTACTGAACATTGTCATACAGTATACATATCACTGCATAGTGCACTTTAATACCGGCTAATGCGGTGTTAGTAATATTCCAGAAGACGTTGTACAATGAGCATTAAATCCAAATGGGATGGTTGGTAGAGACGAAGTATGTAGAAGTCGGGATGATTGTGGATGAGAAAACAATTAGATCACTTCACAGAACGCCTACACATTGAAAAGGGAACTTTAAGTGAAGACTGTGATATTATGACGACGACACTGAAGACTATGACGATGGGGATGGTGATGACTATGACAGATGAAGCTCAGCTCTCGGCTGGCCACTCGTAACTTACCCTTCTCAGCGCGCCCCATGTGTGCTGGGTCCAACAGAAGCAAAGCAAAGAATAATAAGAATTAGATTGGATAGCATGCACAGGTGTCACATACACAGTAAAATAAAGATGTGTTCTTTTAGTAATAGCATATATCTAAAAACAGGACTACCAATTGCTAGTTGGAGGGTGGCAACTACAAATTATTATATTCATCAAGACCAAAATATAATCAGTTTAACATCAGAAAAAACAGAGCAAAGAAGTAAATCCTCACAAATGCGTAGCTGGAACTAGAGAGCGTTTTGCACCTAGAAGAACAAATTACGAATCAATTATGAATCAATTATTTTTCTGCCAATTGACTAATGTTACAACAACATTCTTATCTACACTGTTATGCTTTCATATATAGAGGTAATTAGGCTGCCGCAGGAATTACATTTTTTTTTGTCGGCCAACCCCAGAGGGTAGCATCGCACTGGAACCCTTTACAAAAAGCCAATGGGATATAACCTATGGATTTTGTATTATTGCAGAAAATAAAAGGGCTTGTAGCAATGCATATTGTAGTGAAATATTGCCTAAATTGCCTAAGTTTGATTGATGGTTGTATGTTAAGGGGTATCGTCGTAGTTATGGCAACTGCGCACATAGCTATCACAAAACTAACCACGCGTTTGCGCTACAGAAGCTACGTAGACACCATGTGGGGACCAAAAGAACTGCAAGCTAGTGTTTTCTCCTACAGACTGCAGATGCTGATAAAGCTTGTTGAAAGTGAAGACAACAATGACGAAGTTGAAGAAAGACTCAAGAGTATATCAAAACATATGACCTATAAAGTATAAATAACAAATCCATGTTGGATGTACAAATTCTGCTCAGCAGCAGCAACCAAATGCACCAACAGCTTCCAAAATAATACAAAATAAAGGCAAACGAAGTAGAGAGGACAATCTGTGGACTCTAACCTGAAGCCAACAGATGCCCAACCTCAACCTTTACCCTTCACCTCATGGTAACCCTAAAAACAAGCATTTTCCCAAGACTGTCGTCACCTGCCACTTCACTCAATCTTTCTCACACACACACACACACACACACACACACACACCAGTGATGACTACATTTTAAATATCTTCATCACCACATAAGATTACACAACTGGTACTGATGCTGCTCACATCTGTGTGAGGGAAAGAGAGACTCTGTGTGTGTGTGTGTGTGTGTGTGTGTGTGTGTGTGTGTGTGTGTGTGTGTGTGTGTGTGTGTGTGTGTGTGTGTGTGTGTGTGTGTGTGTGTGTGTGTACTGTAATTAATCAACTGAGAGTGTTGATTACTTAATCTGTCATTAGCCAGCCATGTGTGTAAGTGTGTGTCGGTGAGGCAGCGGGGTGTTATTCGGCCCCCTTGTACCGACAGCTGTGACCAGAGCCAAACAGGGCAGAGCAGAGATTGATGATACCGGACTAATACCATCATTCATCAGGGATGTGATATTTCAGGGATTGGGATTTGTTTTGAACGTACTGCTTCCCTTCATTTCCAATGCGACTTTCACACTTTCTTGGTTTCATTTCCTGCACTCTGACTGATGATTTACACCAATCACGTAACAGTATCTACAGGACCATAACATTAGCTACATTTGCATCAACCTTTTTTTATGTTCATATTTTTAAATTGTGAATAAATCACCTGAATGGAAACAACCAAAACTAATGACGAAAAGTTGAAATATTGAGTTATCAGCTTGCCTGGGTGTAAAAGAAGAGAGGACACAAATGAGGCTGAAGGTAACAGATTTTTCTGATACACCTTGATGTTGCAGTACTTGCTTCTTCCACTTAGGACCATATATCCACGGCATGCTGCTTCTCACTGTGTCTCGTCTCCCCTCCACCAGAGAGCCCCAATAAATAAGGAATAAAAAGAGGGGATTTTTACATGAGCACAACTAGATGGAGGTCTGTGTTCTCCTCTTTCTGTCACAGTGGCTGTTAAACAGCACAGGCCACATGTGGATCACAAGCGATAAAGTGTTGCAACAATTTGTTGATTTATCAATTTGTCGGGCAGCAGAGATTTAATCCGCAACTATTTTAATATTTTATTTATTTATTTCAAGCAACAACTCAAATATTCTGGTTTCAGCTTCTCAAATGTGATGATTTGCTACTTTTCTCTGGTGGATCATTTTTAAGTGGATCTCTTTGTTGTTGTTTGGTTGGACAAAGATTTCACCTTAGGCTTTAAGAAATTGTGTCAGACTTTCTTTACCATAATCTCACAGTTCGTAGCCATTATCGATTGTGCTGATTATTAGGGCTGTCCTCAACCAGTGAAATTCTTAGTCGACTAACAACTAAATACGTAAAAAACTAAGACATACAATTTTGTTGACTAATTGATTTGTTGATATAAACAGATCTGTAAAACTGAGTTTCTCCACAAAGAATCACAGAAACTGACAAGTAGTTGACCAATACACTGATAAAGGGCAGCCCTACTGATGGTATTCTGAAGTCATCATTTAATGCACAAAAATGTTAAACAATGCCAATCACAGTTTCTCAAGGCCCAAGATGACGTCTAAAAATTGCATGTTTTTGTAAAACCTAAAGATATTCAGTTTATAATTGTGGAAAACAGAGAAAAACAGCAAATCACTGCAATGAAGAGCAATCAACTGTTTGGCATTTTGGTTTGAAAAATGGGCTGATGCAATCAAAGATATATTTTCTGTAGATCGAGTAACTGGTTAATCAATGGTCATTTAAGGTCGACGAACCAACGATGACAAACCACGATGTATATATATATATATATATATATATATATATATATATATATATATATATGCCAAAACCACACTAAGCCTTCACAACTGGTTTTCTCATGAGTACCAAAGCATCCTCTTAGAGCTCATGGTGATTGTGCACAGCATGGTGTGTGGAATCTGAATCACGTGTCAATCATGTCATGTTCTCACTTTCCCTCATTCTTAACTCTCTGACAACAAGAGGCTAAAGGTTGCAGTCGCTGGTGTCGCTAATCAGTTTTCAACACAAACCTTAAAATTCATTCACACACACACACACACAGAGAGAGACACACAGACACAGTCTAATGACGGATTAGCTAATCAATTCTCTCAACAGATTGATTACATTTACACACACACACACTCATGCTTGTGTGCGCACAGACTTCATCCCCAAACGACTGAAGATATGAGCCAGTACTTTCAAAGAGATGTTTTTTTAAAAATATATCACTAAATTGAAATCTGGAGAAACAGACAGGCTCTGGGCAAAGTGGCGTTTGATTTGAAGAGAAGACATTAAGATGGATCTGAAAGACAGCGGACTGAAGCATTACTTATAAAGAGAACATTTTAAAAAGGCATTCTTTGATTTGGTGCCATTTTACATGGCACGAGTAGAATGAGAAGGCTATTTCACATGCTCATCTTTGTACCACTGTACTCCGGAGGGCTTGAAAGCATCGTCCTCCCTCTTTCTCTTTAAGTGACAGCAACACACATGAGTTGACACACACACACACATTTGGTCAACAAACACACACACACACACACACACACACACACACACACACTCCCTCCCTCCCTCCCTCCCTCCTGCCGTTTTCACAGTCTCTTGAGTGGAGAAGATGCCCACGGCCAAAAAACCAATGGTTGCATTTCTTGTTTTTTTACCCCCTCCTTCTCCCCCTCTCATCTTTTCACTATCACTCTCTTTCTCTCGTCTTTCTGGGGGAAAACACACCATTTTTGTTCAGCTTCCAAATGGAGCCAAAAAGTAATTATAATCAAACAAACTTGGTTCTAATGTTCAAAATACTAAAATAATTTACATTTATAATTAAACCAGCTCAGAGTTGGTGTTCAGCAGCAGCGACAGCCTTCTAATTCGTCTGGAGACACTAATGGAAAACAATTATTTCACTTCATTAAGATTAAAGACGCTTGGAATCTGTGTCACAGCTCGATCAGAGCAGAGACGGATTTAGAAAGTTGTCAAATTAGCATAAACTCAGTTACACCCGCTCCCATTTATTACACTGGCTTTGTAAGCGATAGGCCAAAACAAAACTGCCACAAAACAGCATGATAAGAAGAGACAAGGGAGAGGCTGATTTAAATAAATGCCATAATTTATAGTTTTACTTTCTAAATGGGAAACTGGAAGATAAAGAAGGAAACGGGACAAATTTAGAGAAGAATCATCTCAACACAAACTCAAAGTGACTTTGTTAAAATGTGATGGACGGTTTTAAATCTGTGCCACTGATTTCCTCGTCCATGTCTGCGATTTCAGGGAGCAACGGCTACTGATGCTGCGCCACAACAAACATCTCTCATTATTGGCTTCTGATCTAATAATCACCACTTTTTCTCAGTGACAGTTCACACCGACTGCAGCCTATTAACCCTATCAGCCTCATCCGTTTTAAAATTTCACTGAAGTGTTCAAATAAAAGTGCTGTCAGTGATGGAAACGGCTGTTAAATCGCGAATGCATTCTGCACCCTCTCTGCCTTTTTGCAGAATGTGATTAATCTACATTGTCTTCTTTAACCAATTAGGATTCAGTGTAAACAGAGAATGGGGCGGCAATAACCCTTTCATCCCTGAAAATTGGGCCCTTTTATTACAATCAAACGATCATTCCCCTGCATCTGATTTTCCTAAATTACCACTGTTGCTTGCTTTTATTCAGAAACAAATACTTTTTTAAACACATTTTTATTCTGCAACACAACACAACCCAACCAACTGCAACTTCTCTTTTCCAACCCCCTTTCCACACTAATGATAGCCCACCTCCACTCTCTGTAAAGCAGCATCGAGTCACTAGTATTTACTTGCAAATTAACAGCACTTAAATTCCCAGAGGCCTCAAAGAAATTCCACACATTTGTTACCCAGAGGGCCAAATGGCCACAAGGGAGGGAGTGAGAGAGGGGGGGAGGTAGGAGAGTATGGCGAGGGGGGGGGGGGGGCAATAAAACCTTCACAGATGAAGGGGTAATTAATGTGTAATTTCTATGCAGATCATTAACAGGCCTATAAGCGAATACTGAGGCAATAAAAAAACGACGTGTTTATACTATTTCCCTTCACTGGAGCATGGTGTGTCCTTTATTTTAGTCTTATAATGCTTTAGTATGATTTTGGAGGTGAGCTTTCTAACAGCTGTGTGTGTCTCTGTTACTCTCTTTAGTGTGCGCGCCTGTGTGTGCGTGTGTTGGAGTTCAGAGACGAACAACTGGTGAATGCGTAAATTAAACACGGGGCGGCCACGCAGAACGAGACGCAGGTCCGACAATGTATTCGGACTTAGTTTCCTCCGCGGACGATCAGTCCTGCTCCAGGAACACACCTCGGATGTTCCCTTCTGGAGTTCATTTAGGAGACGTGTGCATTGGGCATTGTGCCGGAGCGCTGCAAGCAGCAGTTTGTTTGGGGTCGTCCGCGGAGTATTTCTGCGGGATAGACCGGCGAGAGGAGACACTTTGCGATGCGGGTTCCCGTCTAAAAGCTAAAGTCCAGGAGAAAAGGTCCCCATGCATCCACGGATAATTATTGAAGAGTTTAATGGCACGGTCGTTTCATTTATCTTATACTAAAAACATGTAATTTAACTATTACTATTTGGAGTTTAAGTCCAGCCCCTCCGCATTGCTGACAGCCCATTACAAAAAAAGAGAAAATCGCTTATAACAGTATTAATCTTCACAGATTCAGTTGGTATAAAAGATCAAACTGCTGTATTCAGAATAAAAACTACTCATCCTCGTATTTTCTCTCCTTGAGTTAAATAACGCGGTGCGAAAAGAAAGTCCGTCTCATCAAACAGGCGATCGGCGTGCCAGACTATATCCCCACAGCCATTAGGTTTTATTGCATTCACAGAGAAATAAAGTTGGAGCAGAAGAGGATCATTTGGTTTGCAGAGAGCGAAGCGCTCACGGCGCGTGCGGACCGAACCGACTCGTACAAAAGAGCCTCAGTCCTCCTTTGGAGACTTCAAATGCGCCACAGACTACAGAGGAAGACACGGACCAGACCGCCGTGAAAACATACACGTTAGAAGTCACCACCGGGACACTAACTGTGGCTGTTGCAGTCATTAGGGGGCGATCTCCGTGGGCACCGGAACTTTTTTTGCTCCATTCACGCGCTGTTGGCGAGGCGGCACCGTGGCTATGTGCCGTTAACCGTTAACCGTTAACCGTGACCCCCCCCCTCACCAATGCACAAGCTGGAAATGTTGTCGCCCGATGTGAAGTCTGGAGACTCAATAAAATCGCAAAGACAAAATATTGTCAATTAGTTTGAAACCTTCAAGTTAAGAGTTCACAAACCGAACTATCCGGTCGAGACCGACCCACTTGACAAACAGACTGGATTCAAACAAGAGCCGACCGTCTCGAACGAGCTTTCGACAGCCTACGACTTGCATGCAACGGAAGACATTTTTTGTTCGCATTATAGCAAGCAGTGATAAATAATAATAAAAAACACTCCACGAATCCTGAATGTCTCGCATCGAGGTTGTTTTTGGGGGGGAAAAACAGCCACAAAGCGTAAAAACAAGGCACGACGGCACATTCTCAACACGGAGCCGAACTTTTCTGCTGCACCTAAACACACCTGTCAAGAGATTCATACGCTTACACGGATGGAGTAAACGAGAAAAAGAAATAGTCCAAACTTTCCAAACCGGAAACCCCCCAGAACTATCTATTTCCCCGGTGTTCGTCCTTACCTGTCGGTATCTGACCGGAGGCGTTACCAGCCGCCGAAAAGAGAAACAGGAGTCCCAGGAATACGGAGAAAAGTGTATCCATGTTTTTCAAACGTGGCCGTGTTTGAGTCTGTAAGTTTCCCCCCGGAAAAGTTTTTTTTCCTGCGAGTTCTCTCCCTCTTCTCCTCCCTCTTCAGTCTTCTTTATTTTTATTTTTCATGGGTTATTATTCCTCCGGTTGTTGCGGATTCAGCCGCTCCAATCTCTCCTTTCTCCGGTTTCTCTCTTTTCGCTTCCTACGGGCTCTCGCGGACACTACACTTTGTTTCACGCGGAGAGAGAGAGAGAGAGAGAGAGAGAGAGAGAGAGAGAGAGAGAGAGAGAGAGAGAGAGAGAGAGAGAGAGAGAGAGAGAGAGAGAGAGAGAGAGAGAGAGAGAGAGAGAGAGAGAGAGAGAGAGGCAGAGCGAGTGAGCGCAGCAGAGCAAGTGCTTGACGTCACGAGGCACGAGTTAATTGGAGAAAGATTACAATGTAACAAAACTTGTATTTCTTCTAGTGTTGCAATGTTTATGGTTTCAGTGGTGCCTTTGTTTGAATTATTGTGTCACTTTTATTTCATTATGTTTCACATTAATATTGAATTATTTATTTTGTCATAAATTGCACATAAATGTAATCACAACCACGAGTCAAGGTTTGACAGTAAATCTGAGAGGCAACGAGTTTGTCATAGGCTTCTTAGCTCTTTTTTGATTTTTACAAACTCATTTATTTTATTGTTCTCACCATTACCGTTCAATTGTTAAACTACATCTCCTATTTTAATGTGTGTGTGTGTGTATATATATATATATATATATATATATATATATATATATATATATATATATATATACTCAACTTTACTTAAGATACTTGCTCTTAACTGGAGTATTCCCATTTCATGCCAGTCTTTGACTTTATATATTAAACATGTTACTCTCGTACATTTATTTGACAGGTATTGTTACTTTTTAGATTACATTTTATCGGTTTCTAAGTTTGTTTGTTAGAAAATAAGCTTTACCTTGACAAACTAAAACGTTAAAATGTAGCTTAAATGTTAAGACATCAATAATAATGATATACTAATGAAGTGTCCATAATGATAACACATTCTGTGTTACTTTAAATACATTGTCTGATCATTCTTTTGTATTCCTTTTTTATTATGTCGTATTGTATAACCTTAACTTAAATGTGCTAAATTTGATATTCAGAGCATTAATATAACAGCAAACAACTAAAGCATACTGCCCGCCCTCCGGTTTGCCCTCTGCTAAACACGTTAGCTATGTCAGCGCTGTTGTCGTTGTCTGCACTGTTAGCTGAGCCATCGCATCTCGTACATAGTACTTTTAAGTAATGACACAAATTTGATTTAGTTCACTAAAGGTACCAATATGTCAAAGTTGTGTTCGGGATGATTTCCCACAGCCTCCATATTGCCAGAAAAAATCTATTAATTTAGGTTTAAACATTGAAACACATTCCTGCCAATGAATAAATAGGGGCAGCTCTTGTTGGTAACAGTTCTGACACAAACATATCCTGGACGGCACAGTCCAGGACCCCTGTCCTGCTTTGGGTCCCCAAAACCATTTAGCCCCACCCACCCCCAGAGGCACCCCTGCTAATAAAGGAAATATAAAATAGAAGAGAAAATAAAAGGTTAGTGAAAAAAGTATCAGAAACTGATTATAACTTAAGGCTTTGTGTTTTTTCATATGACAATGTTTGTAAATTGAGTACATTTACAATACAGAATGAGACATAAGAGTTCTGTTGGGAAATAAATCTTCAGAGATACAAACCTGGGCCCCAAGGCTTGTATCTGCAACGCCATCAAGATTAACAACCAGCAGATCCTTCCTTTTGATTTGAAGGAGACCTTGTGGACAGTTGGTGGACTGTGAATATAACTATTTTTTTTATTTGTGCCAAGAACCTTTCCTTCAAAAAGTGATTTAAATTACCTCTGGATTTGGTTGAAGGATGACCTTAACATCCCTGGTTTCAGCCCATTAAATGCACCACGAGAAAACTGCATTTGGCACTTCACATTTCCGATTAATTTTCTGTATATGCAATTGTAAATGTGGTCTAATATACTGTTTGCACCAGTTTCTGTATGCTCCAGATATAACTAAAAACAAATAATTTGCACACAGTAGTGACAGTCGTGCTTGTCAAAGTGAGGCTGGGTGACATCATGGCATCATGACAGGTGTGTGACAAAAAGACAAAATAGATGTTTTGATGTGGTCCACAGCTGAGGGGGAATCTTGGGGCTTGGATGGAAATATACGAGCGGCGTACCACCGTGTATCCTCTTAGCATGTTGTGTCTCTCTTCTAAATGAAAGGTGTGAACAATCTCTTCTCCCATGTTTCTGAGAGGAATATTCACCGGGGCAAACTGGTCTGTGCAGAGACGATAGCTTCATGGCATTTCTGGGTGGTTGGTGTGTTGCTATTTATGGGGGTTTTCTGACTCCTAACAGGAAATTAAATGTTTGGTTTGGATTTTTAAGTGTCCTTCAAATAAACATGAGCGCCCCGTCACCAAATATCACTCTGATGCAACAACTTTGCTTCACAATGTGAATTAGCTATATATGTTACACAGTGTTGGTGCCCTGCATTATAGACAGCAGTGTATCATGTTTGCTGAAGTTGCAGATTTCAGGTTCTTATTTGCAGTTATTTACTTATACAGACTGCCATCACATTGTACTTGTGTATAGATGCAAGCAGCAGATTTGCAGGTTTGTGTATAGTGAGCTGAAATCATCTGAGCATACCTGGCTGTACTTTCAGCTCAGAAATGATTTTGCGTGGTTATATACAGAAACTACTCTGTTTGCATTCATGAATGTCTTTGTTACCTTGTCCAAATACCAACGTGTGTTCAACATCTGTAATATGTATCTGAAGTACACATTTCAAAGATAAAACTGTTTTAAAATGATTATTTCTTCGAAAATTACATCCATTCCATTATCCGAACCACTTATCCGATTCAGGGTCGCTGGAGCCGATCCCAGCTGACATTGGGTGAAGGCAGGGTCCACCTTGGACAGGTCTCTAGTTTATCAAACATATTCACTCTTAATGTCACATCCTCTATTCTGTGCAACATATCACTGACATGTGTATGATTCATTTATATTACTAGAAAACATTAGATAAGATAAGATAAAGAGGTTTTTATTGTCATTGTTGTTATACAACGGAATTTCATTTGATGGCTCACAGCCAGCCAGTAGCAGCAAGAAACAAAGATGGACAATGTACAAGATACAAATACACAAGAGGATTAGAAAACATTACTAAAGTAAGATGGAATGTGTGCATTTGTTTTGATAGTGCAAGAGTATAAAGTGTTTTAGTAAGATTGTTAAACTTTTAGCAGCTTGATATGGAAGGGGGGGGGGGGGGGGGGTTCTAGCTGATGTTGCTAGTCTTCTTGTGTGGAAGGCTAGCATACACCTTGTCCAGAGTTGGGAGCCTGGTCCCCATGATCCTCTGTGCTGTCTTGACTACCCGGGCCAGGTCTCTCCGGTTCTCTGCCGTGCAGCTGGTGTACCACACGGTGGCGCAGTGGCAGAGAATTGTCTCTATGGTGCTCCTGTAGAAGTTGACCAGGAGCAGAGAGGTGAGTTTGGCTTTCTTGGTGAGTTTCCTCAAAAAGAGCCTCTGTTGTGCTTTCTTCACCAGGCGGGAGGTGTTAATGGCCCATTTGAGATCCTTTTGTGATGTGGATTCCCAGGAATTTTATTTCGCTTACACTCTCTACCTCCTCACCGTTTATGTGGAGAGGGGGAGGTGTGGTCCTCCTGGTTCTCCTGAAATCCACGATGATCTCTTTGGTTTTTGTAGTGTTAAGGACCAGGTTATTGTCCGTACACCATTCGACCAGATGTTGTACCTCCTCTCTGTAGTACGCCTCCTCGTTGTGTAATATCAGACCTACTATAGTGGTGTCGTCATTTAAACATCTTCTCTTCTTCCTGTATTTCTTATTCAGAAGCCTTTGGACCAAATGTTGTCTTTCACAGTGTGAATTCTGGTCTGCAATGATTTAAAGATGTTTGTATCTCTCCCACCATTGCTTTTCGTATCCCTTCTACAAACAAAACTATCATGTTTCAGGTGGCGAAACCCGAGAAAAACATGGCAGGTTTGTCGTTGTGGTGTAATAACAGATCTTGTGGACAGAGAGTTCATCTACAAGGGGGGAGCAATCCCTGTCCTGGAAATGGACAGCAAGCATAAATATATCTTTTATTTGGAACTAAGGAAGGACCCCTTTTGACCCAGTGCAGGTACATTTTCCCTGTGCAGGTGATTTCCAGCAATCTCACCTGTCACTCACCAGTAGCTCAATGCAATTTTGAGACGACATGTGCCATCCAGTGTCTGCTCTATGATGGATTGCAGAGGAAGCTCCTGTTTCTCTAGGCCAAGCCTATATCACCAGACAAAAAACAAATATTGGACTGTTTAAAAAGGAAAACTGATTAGGTATGGTTTTTTTTTATGTGTGCCCGAGGGAAGGCAATGTCTGTCTTTTGGATGGTCCATCACTTTGGTCGGAACTGAAATATCTTAACAGCTACTTGATGGTTTGCCATGAACCTTTTACAGACGTTTCCATGTCCCCTATGAATAAAGCCGACTGACTTAAACAACCACACAAGCTTACCACCAGCTGACACCTTTTGTGTTTTAGTGAAATGTCTCAACGGCTATTAAATGGATGCCATGAACATTTTACATGCATTGTTCCCAGATGATGAATCCTAAGACTTTAGTGATCCCTTGACTTTTTAATCTTGGCACAAAAAAAGACTGAAGAGTATGAATATGACACAGACTTTTTTTGACCTCCTGAGTTTTGTGGTTTTGATAGAAACAACTATTGGACTGAATGAGTTGTTATCACTTGGTCCAATAATTATTTCTTGGTTTAATGACCTAATTTCTGCAAAATTAATGACATTCCCATCAGCTCATCTGTACCTTATGCTAATTAGCTAATGTTAGCTGTAACGGTTAAAGTATACCTGCTAAATATCAGCATGTTAGCATAGCACGGGTTCTTAGTCTTCTTTTCTCATATCCAACATACAACCTGTGCAACTCTCTGTCCGTCTTAGTGTTCCTCTGACCACTGCTTGATTGACAGCTCTGTGACTCTCCTGTTATTTTATTCCCAATTGTTAAGGTAGGACCACATCTTCCTCCTCCACTGTCTGTCTGTCAAATGCTTTTTTTGAAGATAGACACCGAGAAGCCAAGACTGACTTTGTCCTCTTTCCCCAGGTACTTTTAGAAAGCTGAATTGTACAATACACTGAAAATGGAAAAATAAATGCCATCAGACTCTACCATACCCCAGGCTGTTCTTTCTCTTTTGGATAAATCCTGTACATGAAATGGCTTTGACTCTGTTAACTAGAAATTTAAAGTGGATTAAAAAGATTTCAGTTATCAAAATCAGTTGAGTTTGTGATATTGATTGGCTGATGTCATTCAATTGGTCAAGAGATTTTACAGCAAATGTAGACACAATTAAGTCAGAGGAGTTTGGTTGTAAAGGAAAGCCAAACAAATCTGTGAAAATATGTCAGAGCAATGAAGTGAATATAAAAAGTGAAATATGTGGTTGTTAATATAATTACTATAAGTAAAGACAGAGTTTCTGCTCTTAGTTGGTACGAAGGGACCTAGAAATAAAAGAAAGACCAGTCAGAGCTCAAGGTCGTCTCTTTTGATTTTGCCTTCAATTCATTCACGGTCTGAATTGAAACTGCAATTATTTTCTTTAGTTTTCTTAGTTTCTTTTAGTTTTTAAAAGGTGCAACCTTCACTTTGTTCTGATGAATATGAGGTCCTTCCAATGAAAAAAAAAAAAGTATTTCATTATTTGAATCACCGCATAATAATTAAATTGAGAACTCGTCTCTGGCGGTTTCTGGGATTTTGCCTTCAGATTTGATAACTATGCAGTTAGTTTGTCAAGACAGAAAAGAAATGTCATCTGACAAATCTATAAAGCACTAAGGCGCTTCAACAAATAAATAATGAATGTTCTTGATTATCGCAAAAATAAAAAATCCCAGCCAGACATACCAAAGCAATAAATAGCTAAATAAATATGAAGATATAACTAATGTGTTAATGGAAATGGATTGAAAATGTGAAAGCAACAAGATTAATTCAATGATCATGGCAATCTAATTAAATAGATAATAATAATAATAATAATAATAATAATAATAATAATAATAATAATAATACATTTGTACATTTAGCATTTACATTTGCTCATTTTCAGATTTAACAGACACGGAGCAGCAGCATCATTCATTTGGAGGTTCTGGCCTCATGGTGAAGGAAAGTGCAATAGCCACTCTTCTGTTAGCTCGGTGTTTGGTCTCCACCAACTCCTAATGTGCCTCTTTAGGTGCTTTGCACCCCCTTCTCTATTTCATACCTCCTTGTCTCCTCTCTCCTGCGTCCTCCTGCATGTGACCCAGAAACTGGTGTCAGTGTGCCATCTTGAAGGGTGTCTGAATTCCTAAAATGCACCTCGAGGAGGGAGGAGACTTGTGGGGGAACTATGAGCGAGGATGCAAAGGTGTATCTTTTGTGGAAGTCTTTTTGTCACCCGTGATATATATAAAGGTGGTATGACACACACCTGGAATATACAAACGTTGTGAACTGAATTGAAATTAAACAATGGACGAATGGCGGAAGGATAGGTGGCGAGGAAAGTAGTTGAGGGTGTAAGGAACTGAGGAATGAGCCTCAGGTGCTGTGGTGCACAGAGGATTTATCAGAGCCTTTTTCCTTGAAAATGGCTCGCTGATGCGGCTGGAAAGGCAACCCAGCTGAACAATACACAGTACACACAGTACACAATACACAATGCACAATACACAGTGCACAATACACATGCAGCTTTAAATAAAGGTGGAGGTGTGTTACAGGACAAGTGGGAGTATTGATTTGTATAATATGTGTTAGTGAGTTTGAATTAGTGATAATTATTGTGTATTAATAAAGGCTGAAAATTACCTCAGGCACCCCACTGAACTTAAAACTATTTAGGACACAGTGCCCTTGTGTGTTACTTTGTGAGGTGTAAAAAACGATGTGCCGTGAAATAATAGACTGAGGAACCCATTCAAAGAATGAAACGTAAGCATCCTCTAAACTGTTTGTACATATGTGACAAAGGTTGGTAGGTTTAGTACTGGCTGTCCGTCGTCAATCATGTCTTAATTGTGTTTGGGAAAAGCATGGCAGCCCCCTCCCACCTCAGGTGAAAATGAAATTAAGAGGAGAAAAGAGTGATGTGAATGTTCAGACACTTCTGAAGGCCAAAAGTCTGAAAAGCATAGCAAATACAGGAAAGCTGGAATAAAACCAAAACACCACAGCTGAAAGTCAAAGATAGAAGAATACTGCAAAAAACCGTCCCTTCAAAAAATGAATAAATACACATTAACCAAAAAGTCTTTTCAGCAGGCATGAAGAAAAAGTCTCTTGCCAGCACCTTTTTATTCAACATTCATTCTCAGACATTAAATAAAGGATGTTTTTGCTTTTAAGAGACCAGCTGCACATCCGCATCAAAATCACATAGAAAAAAATGTAACTTATTGATCAGTCCAGTAATGACCAAACACTCTGATGCCATGTGTATTACACCTGCCCAGGTGAGTCCAAATAGTCACAGGTCCAAACAAACTGCAGCTCAGTTGTGATTAATTCAGGTTTGTGAATATTGATTCAAATAGCATGACATTTGAACATTTTCCTTTCAAAACTGTGCTCATAGTGCAGCATGACAGTTCATTGTTGACCTTGAAAATAGACGTTTTACCAAACAATCCCAAATGATGATCCCATTAGCTTTAACCGTATCACTCATCTTTTCTGTCTGTTGACACAGAAGCTCCGGAGCTGTTATAATTCAGTTTAAATTAACCCTTTTTGGAGCACATAAGTACATTTTCACTAATGAAGACCATGTGATTTATCTGAAAAGTCCTGAAAAAGCGAGTGCATTGACTTTGAGTTGGGCTTGTATTCTAGTCAAATTATTATTTCCAAGGTCAAGAATAAACTTTCATGCTTAAATTTAAGTCCCAAAAGTCCATTGGATGGAAACACAATTTACTGTGTGATATGGATGAAAACTCCAGAAAGAAAATGGTAAGTGGACCTTATGTATTTTAGACAACAGGTTTTCAACGGTCTTAATAACAATATATAAATGTGTGTCGCTATGCACGGCCTTCCTGGGGCTGTTTTTTATTTATTTGTTAGGGACAACACCAAAAAAACACACTAGTACCTGCTTAGTACTTTACCTGATCATGCGCGTAGACAGAAGAAACCCCAAAGCAGTGAAAATCCACTCAAACTCCGCGCCACACGGAGAGGAGAGGAGAGGAGAGGAGAGGAGAGGAGAGGAGAGGAGAGGAGAGGAGAGGAGAGGAGAGGAGAATGGTTTCCTTTTGTAGACAGAGTTGGCAAAGCTCCATTTTACCACACATACGCAGAGTAAAAACATTGTGGGTCTGTGTATGGGAGATATGCATGTTCTCGTTCAATCTCAAGGTCGCAGTGGGAAACTGCTGTGTGTGTGTGTGTGTGTGTGTGTGTGTGTGTGTGTGTGTGTGTGTGTGTGTGTGTGTGTGTGAGTGTGTGTGTGAGTGCGTATGTTCATATTTGAGAAAAAGACGAATAGGGAGGGAAAGTTTGTGTGTGTCATTTCTCTCATGCATACTCAGGTCTGAGGTATGCAACCGGGTGTGGGAGTGGGCAAACACACACACTTACTACACACATACACATTTACTTGGAGCCAGTTTTTCAGCTCATCCTTCAACACAGTGCTACACTGGGTATTGGGCTCACTGGTGTGGACAGATCGCATGAGTCGTCCAACAACCAGCTGAAGGAAACTTCATGCAGCCGGACCTGACACTGACACAAAAAAGGACTCATGAATAAAGCACCAGTGGGCATCTGTGCAATATTACCCTTCAAATATGTTTTGAAAAGGAATATCATCTTGATCTTTCCGTCAACATAAAAATCACACCATTGGGCACATTGCCCATAGTCTTTATGTTCAGAACGACGATGCATGACGATGAAAAGAACATTTAACCCAGAACACAAAGTCTTGAAGATTTAGTTGTTGAACATACTGAAACAAATGTGGCTTTGTGTGGAAGTACAACTTTGTCTCAAAGATTCTTGGTCACCATTGTTTTTAAAACCTGCATTGTGCAAAATGTTCACATTTCTTATTCCCAGCTTTTAATGACTTGGCCATTTCACACATCCCATTCCCATCTATGTGCCAGGCACTGAGCCATGAGGGGGAAGGGTTAGTCCACACTTAAACTGTAGCCATTTTTTCTCACATTTCTCACAGCGCTCACAGATTCAGCCAAGGCAGACACAGTGGGCTGTGTTTTTGTCCAGTGCCTGTCTGTTCTCAAAGCAGTGCACCTGATTCAAAGTGATAATCTGCAAGATTGTCACTTTTTGGGTTTTGATGCATTTTGCTGCGGCTAAAGGGGGTTTCCAGGTTAAGACTAACACTGGCTGTATAGTACAGCAGATACAGGAAATAAAATCCTCTACGATCTGTCTACAGGTTGATGTAAAACAACATGTGATAGGAGGTGACGAAACTCACACTGAATGGCATCCGAACGTGAGCGATTATTGGTTCTGGAGGAGTGTAGTTGCTGTTGTGTGGAGCCTTGAAGAATCAGCATTATCAAGAAGTGTGTGTGTGTGTGTGTGTGTGTGTGTGTGTGTGTGTGTGTGTGTGTGTGTGTGTGTGTGTGTGTGTGTGTGTGTGTGTGTGTGTGTGTGTGTGTGTGTGTGTGTGTGTGTGTTGCAGGTCCAGCTTTGGCCTATAAGGCTGGCACTGCCCGCTTGTCTGTTCTGCCGTTACCATGACAATGCCCACCATGCCAGGCCAACACCATATGGTTACCGTGGTAACGCTCCATTTTTTTGGCTGATGCCAGTGAACCAGGTGTATCTGCCAGCTGGTAACGACAGGTGGATGGTGGGAGTGAGCGTGTGTGTGTGTGTGTGTGTGTGTGTGTGGTGTGTGTGTGTGTTGCGTCTGTTTTCAGGCAGATAAACCAAAAACGTTGAGCCTCCGAGAATCAGAACAAACCAGGAACGGACAGAGTAGAGCGCTGTGTTTTTACTCTACCAAAGGCTGATATTTGGAAGCATCTATTCAATGTTTGTGACACTCTCTGTGGGTTTACACCACTTATACCTTTACCTTTAAGGCCCTGACAAACTAAGCCAACAGTTGGCCATCGGGCATTATTGGGCCAAGTGTGGCCGACCATCAGGTCTGTAGTTCTTGTGAGAGCCCAGCACCATTGGTTCTCGTTGTTCTGTATAAGAAAAGAGTACTTACAAAATGCTGTGTAATACATGCACATTGCCCATAGTCTTTATGTTCTTTCATGTAACCTCTAACAAAGAATATGATCCATCGAGACAGATGGTTTTCATAGTATTATTTCTTAAAAGTGGGCTAGTTTCGGAACTGGTTTCGCCCTACCCACACGTTGACATTAAAAGGTGCCCTGTGGAGTTTTCTCGTAAACACGGTTATGTTTACATTCAGTGTTACTCACCAGAATGCATTGTGTGTATTCCTGCAGCAGTCCACTGCAGCACCACTAGTCGTCAAAAACACCATAGCTACAAATCTGACACTGCTACACTACTACAGCATAGGAAGCATTACTGTCAACTGACTCAATGAATGCTGCTCTGATGTGAAGAACCAGACTGAGGATCTATTCTAATTAAAATCTTATTTGTACCTTCTTCAGGACAGTTACCCTTCACAGCCACTGAATGGAATGGTCCAAATTAAGACATCACATAGGTCCAGTTAATCTCACCCACATGTGTTGGACTTGTCCGGGCCTATCTCTACTTTTGTCTCGGCTTTGAAGTCTTTCTTTGACTCACTCTCAGCCATCACACCTGCAAACATCCACCGCTCACCTGTAGTTGGCTTGTCTGGTGTCCTACCCACTGACCATTCACTGCCATCTTGTTTTGTTGAGGCTTTTCTCACACTGCTAGCGAGCATTGTCGTTCTCTCTCGTCCTCCCTCCAATACCCAGTGATGTAGTGGTTGTTGATGAGGTGGGTGTACTGCTAGGTAGATGAGTAGGTTAGGGTAGGAAGAGGAAGAGGGTAGACTCTCCTATATATTCCAATTATGTTTTTGGGTGACTGTACACCGCAAAAAAAACACGCATTATTCCTGCGTATACCTTTCCTCTACACCACTGCCAATGGAAAGTTGAGTCTCATGTGAAACTGTATTGAATGGCTGTGTCCAGCCTGGGTTAAATTAAGGGGAGAAATGTCTGTGCTTGTGCACATAGGTCTGTTATAATACCCTTTGTTTGTTTGTGCTGTCAGTAAAAACTTTTTAAAAGGAGGGGACACTGAAAATGTGTGTTCAATTTTTTTATGTTGATTTATGAATACATCTGGGATTTTGTTTTCGGGTTGTCCTCTCAAAAATATGAATTAAAGAAAAGAGAGAGAACATCTCGAATGTGGTTCCCCTTCTCAGAGCATGTGGGGTCCCTGCAGCTGGACGCTGTCCCCATTGGCTGAGTGACCCCGGTACTGTAACAATATCCTGCACCTTCTGGTCAAGTCCCAGATTGACCCATACTTGTAGCACACACATTATATCAAGTATGTTATTGTCTCCAAAATGTGTATTGGATGTATCTTTTGTTTGTTTTGGACCTTTTTACTCCATTTATTTATTATCGTATTTGACCTTATTTGATTCTTGTGTTTGTATCTTTGGTACTGCCCTCTTAGTATACTCACTACCTCTGTCAATGTATACAATGAAGTTTCTTTTTTGAGTAGCACCTCCCATTTTTTCATATGCTTACTGGCTTTTTTTGAGTCACAGTTTCACTTCTTTGGTGTGAACACACTCCTCTGCAAAAGCTGCTCATTAGTTCATGGTATGGAACTGCAACACATCTTAACCTTTGAGAACAAGTGTAATTCTTCTTGGTTTGTGAAATGATATGTTAATTATGCAATCTTTTAGAAATGTTAGTGTTGTTAGTGTGATACAAGTTTTGAAACAGATACCATCACCGCCATCTTTTTACATACAATGATGTGTCCGGAGTATAACGAATGGCTGAGTCCCAAACTTGGGGTCATAAGGTTTATAATTGACATTCACAGAAGGCAAGAGAGGACAGGGAACATGAAAAATGACATCAAGCTTGGGAGTCTGTGTAAGAGTTTGCTCTTGCCAGAGGAGGTGTGTGTGTGCGTGTGTGTGTGTGTGTGTGTGTGTGTCCTGTAGCTCATCCCTGTGCATGTTTGTCTCCTTCTGTGTCATCGTAAATGTGTGCGCTTACATGTACATTACAAGAATCTGTGTGTTAGTGTGTGTGAGTCTTTGCCCGTGGAGAGGAGAGGAGGTAAATTCATATCAGTGTTTTTGCTACAGGCATGATAATTATGGCAGTTTTTAATAACTATGCTTTATAATCATTTAGCACTGATGATACAGACACACACACACACACACATATCTCTTGAGGCACTAATGAATTTAGATGTGATAGGCACTGAAGCTGAACTTGATGGTGGGGGGCAGAGAGAGATAGATGGATAAAGCGAGAGGAAGGCCAGGAGACAGAGGCGGGGCACCTTTGTTTTTTAATGTAACAAAACAACCATTTATGCATATAAATATTGAGCTGCATCCATCATTTTTATCAGTGTATTCAGGAAATCATCACTGAGCAAGAGGCCATCCTGATGCAAAAGTATGCAGATATAATCATACAAATATTTTCCAATCATTAAAGTTAATGAGAGGAAGAGCTGCAGTCCAGAAAAGATTCAAATAAATCCTACAAATTAAAAGATTTCATAAAGGTTGGTTACAAGTTATGCTGCCTTTTTAAAGTAATCCAGTTGTGCCCAATCTGGGAGATTAATCTGAGCAGTCATAACTTGGTTTATGGGACAAGAAAGAAGCCCTCAAGGATGTTAAGATGATTTATGAATCTTTGTTTAAACTGAAAACCACAACAACAACAACAACAACAACTCACAACAAATGAACTACTCATAGACATATTCAACCTGTGATGATGGTTAGTGGACACTGCTTCATTTTAAGGGGTCACTAGCCAAAAAGGTTGGGAACAGTGAAAGCATGGTCGGTTCAATAGAGGCCTCAGTATCCTTCAAATGATCTACTTGTCATCCTGTCTCACAAACTGAAACCTCCTTTCAGATACAGACAATTTCACCATCCCGAACACTTTTTGTGAGGTGTGCAGAGGTCTAAAGGATGGAAGCATGTCGCTCATGCTTTCTTTTGTGATTTTTCACATAATTGTTTCCACCACTTTTCTCGTGTTTCGCGTGCTTGAAAAGAACTTACAGCTTTCAGCTGGAGAAGGGAAGGAGAAAGGTTTTATTTTAAATAAACCGTCCTCCTCTCCTCCCCTCCCCTCTCCTCTCCTCTCATAGGTTTAGACAGGTACTGAGTGTGGCAAAGCTGAGTGAATTGGTTGCCGAGATGGGTCATTAGCTCTTCGCCCTCGCCATCGATCTGAGGCAGAGGAGACGGGGGAGAAAGAGAAAGAGAGCGACAGACAGAGAGAGACAGGAGCATGGCTGCGCCTTTAAATTGAGACCATTGGAGACAATCAAACACTGAATGGAGTGACCGCAACAGGATTGGCCAGGTTAAATGGATTAAACTGTCTAGAATGCTTTGTTTTAACTTAATGTCACAGTCCAGTAAGTGGGCCTGATAAGGCGGCCATTTTGTGCCCAGTTGTGTATAGAATTGTGTTTCAGTTTATTTGGAAATACCAAATGAAAAGAGCGAAATCTATACAACCAGCAAAGATGATTATTTTAATTTCAGTTATCCAGAACAGCGGAGGCAATGAACTAAAGAGGGAGCAGTCTGAATGTGATTCTAATTAATTTGTGGAACTGTTGGAATTTTCTTGCTGAACAATTACTGTAAAACTGCTCAAACTATATGTTGGACAGAGAAGGCAATTCAAAGTTTAGACATGGATGATTCCCTTGATCCCGCTTCCATCCTTTTTATTTTTTTTTGCCATGCTGCTGGTGTTGTACTGAGCTGTGCCGGCCTGCTGAGATCTGCATGCACCGTGTAATGCCAAAAGCTACCAGACATCGTAATGATTTCTGCAGCAAAGTACTGTTTGAAACCAATGCCATTTTGTTTGGTCTGGGCCATACGTAGTTATGAACATTTGTTTTATTAGCCTCAGTAGTTAGCATTTTCTTCATAGAATTGGTCTTAAATGTGCAAGTTTCCTTGATTTAATCTCTCAATATTTCTGAGGGAACTCTTTGGTGTTTTCGCTGTGTTTTAATGTCATGTTGAGGCAGTTATGGCTATTATTTTTAAAAGAGTCCCTCTATCAAAGTTGGTCAAAGAAAATATGTGCTGATAAGACTATTTGACTGACTTACTGAGTGTTACGTGGTAAATTCATTGTTTGGTAGAACTGATGAGTGCATGAGTGATGCATCCTGTGTGCTGACAGCGGCTTTTGATTCATAGGTCTCTCAAAACATTGTTACAATGTGGATGTATTGTTTGTCAGTCGTATGTTTTGAACTTGCAATGAATTACAACCTCATGTTAGACCTCATCTTTGACTGTCCAGCCCAAAATATCAATTGGTAACTTTATTTTACCCAAAAGTGTCTGAGAAATACCTTAATAGCTGGGTGAGTGCATTATTTAGCAGAACAGATGTTCTACCTGCCGGGATTCGACTCGTACAATGTATATAAATGTATATACATTGTATTCACTGATTCTGTACATTTTTTAAATTTAATATAAATAAAAAAATAAACTTCATCACCACAGAGCCACTGATCATATGGGGATCTATCTGATGGTTATCAGCATAGCATTCAGGGAGTAATGCCCACAATCAAACAGAGGTACCGAGAAAGGAGGGGATCCAATTCTGTGATAAAGTGCTAAAATATACCACTGCCAAATAATGTGCCCACATTGTAACTTTACTTCGAGAGATTTATGAATCGTAAGCGATTATCAGCACACATTTAATCTCTCAAGGCAGGCACAACTCAGTACAACACTGGCAGCACCGTCCGCCACTTTGGTCCAGACATTTTAGATGGATTCTTGTACAGACAGTCATGATTCCCAGAGAATAAATCTGAATGACTTTTGTAACCCCTGTTTTTTTCTACTTTAGCATCACCGTGAGTTTGAAATGTTTGGAAAACTTCTGGCTGGATTGCCTTGACATTTTGTACAGATTTCGATATGGTCTACATGACGTTCTTCATTAAATTGTTTATTTTTTTCCGTAGAACCATCAACAGGGAATCTTTTGTAATTATTATGTGTGTGGATTAAGCTAACATCTATGTATTGGTACACCAACTAAGTGAACATGGTCACACATCCACATGTTAACATTGGCCCTGTGAGCATGTGATCATGCTGGTGTTCACATTTTAGCTCAAAGCACAGTACAGCCTTAACAGAAATTATTTGTGTCATTTCCCTCCAGGCCCTCTGCTTTCTCCTATTGTCTCTGTGCATTTTTGAAGTAGATTCATAAATATATAAAATTCACAACTGCTACATTTTCCTAGCCCTCATACATCCAACGCTTCATGAACAGTATCTTCTTCTCCCCCCCCTCCCCCCCACACCCCAATCATGCGTTTTCTTTCACCATGTAATTATCATGAAAGATGTGCTTGTGTTTCTGTCTCCTCACAATTTCTTTTATGCAGCCTCGCACATCTTTTAAGAGTGTAGGTGGAGCTTCCTCGCCTTTCACGATACGGCAAAACCCCTCAATCCCCTCTGCTCGTCCCTTCCACCATCTTTACAATCTTAATGAGCTGTGACATCACCGCCTCGCCGTTCTAACGGACTGTGACATCACCGCGGTTGTGTTTATTGATTAAAACGCTGGCAGCCTTCAGGAAGTTGAAATAAGATCCCAATCCAATCACGGCTCGACTTAATGGCATTAGTAGATGCCATTGGCTGGCTGGTTTCTCAGTAACCTGATTAGCACTAAAGCAGTTTGATGTTAATGAGATTTGCTCTTATTGGTGTCTGACTAAATCACATCAGGGATGCGTGTGTGCAGGCCCACAACCACATGCACTCACATGCACCTTAAAATAATGCAAGAACATATACTTTACACAGGTATTAATGCACACATTAACAAAAGCATATCGTGGGATTTATATTTGAAAAAATCGTGTGCAGTGATGTGCAAATACAAATCCATGCATCCGTACACACACACACACACACACACACACACACACACACACACACTTGCACTGCATTATTAGGATTACACGGCACTAAAACACACAGAAAAACACCAGAAAGACTCAAATAAACGATCAGGAAAGGGTGGAGAGGAGAATAAGAGAGAAAAATAGGAAACAGAATAATGAGTAGAGCTTGGTTTTGACCCAAAGATGAGTCATGGGATATTTCCAATCTACGCCCCAAATTATGCTGCTAAAGCTGCTGAACAAACTGGAACAGCGAGATAGACGGTTGGAGATTTAGTTCTGCAGTAACATCGACAACATCAATCTGCAGCGAGAAACTCCACCAATCCTCAGGAATTGATCCACGTGGAGAGGCAGAGCGAAGAGGTGAAACACCCCAGAGGGTATACGCAGTCATCCTGAGCTCAGAGATTCCCATCCAAGCCACGTAGGCCTTTTTATACATCACCGGCTTACCGCACGCAAACTTCTGCTTTTCATTTTTGTCCGGGGGGGTTTATTATGTCATTGTTTCAAACCATTTGTTGTTGTTTCTGTGTTTAACTGGTGTTTTAAACTTATTTGTACTAATCTTTATTTGTTCCCCCATCTATACACCGCATGTCTCTATTCTTGCATGTGTAGGCTTATATGTGTCGGTGAGAATAACTTTGGTTTAAAACCTTTTTCCTTTTCATATATGATATACATTTGACCTGTAAGGTTGGATTGTTTGATAAAAGTGAATCAAGGATTTGACAAAAGTGAATGTTCAAGAGAATGTAAATGAGTCCTTGGTGGACAGAATTATACTGCTTGTACAGACCGAGCTCTCCCTAATGCTACGCTATGATCATTAAGTTTGAGTTTTGATGACTGGCTTGGCAAATGGAGCACAGCTCATGACAACCTGCCAACTGGCCGGGTTCTGGTTATGAATATTCATGAGAGCGCTAACTGCGGAGACTTAATGTCCACAATGAACTGGCTGAATTTGGACTTGCATCCTTTCTTTCAGATTGTGCCCTCTGTCCTCACTAAACTTGCATTTTCACACTCCAAAAATGGCTTTTCAGAAATCCCCTGCAGAGTAAATTTGAAGATGTGAAGGTTGTTAGATAATGCACAAAGACAGTTGGGCACAAATCCTGTTAAAACAAGTCTGTCCGAGTCGAATCGCAAGAATCCTGTACAGCTCTTGACATTGAACTATATTCATGTTTCAGACAATATGAGCAAAGAAAATAAAGATGCGATGAACGACTCGGTGCAGCCGGTTGATTAACAGCTTTAAGTGGAAACAGAAATACCAGAAGAACGAAAGAAAAAGGATGAAGAGGAAGGATTCAGCCTTTTTTACTATTGTTTTGGTTTATCAGGGCGCGTGGTGAAGCTGTAATAAACATGTATTACAGTAACAATATTATTTTTACTATTAAATTACTATAAATGCAAGTCACAGAACCTGCAGGTGAGAACTTAACCCTAATTTGCATTAAATTAAAGTGATGTGTTGTTTTTTTCAACATTCAACCCAACCCATTGCTGACATTATTGGTTCATGCCCAGCCGCCTATAACGCATTGACTGAAGTAATTTACTCGCAAAATGAATAGTGGAAAACATCTTCTTGTGTCGCAAGCCGCTCAGTAGGTGCTAGCCATTAGTGTGGACATAATCTCGCAGCTTTTATGAATAGGCAATGTGGGTCTTTTCACCTGCCCTTTCTGTTGGATTAGGGTTAGCACTGACTTTAGATAAAACGGTGTGAGGGACCCTTCAAAACCCTTGGAGGTGTTACCAGACAATGCAGAGGTAAAAACCTGGTGTGTGTGTGTGTGTGTGTGTGTGTGTGTGTGTGTGTGTGTGTGTGTGTGTGTGTGTGTAGGTGTGTGTGTGTGTGTAGGTGTGTGTAGGTGTGTAGGTGTGTGTAGGTGTGTAGGTGCAGGGCTCCTCTCTCTGTGAAGGTTGAAATGCCAACTCCTCTTTTCACTCTTACTGATTCCTTTATAATTAATCTACCATGCAATTATACTGCAGAATAGAGAGAGAGAGAACAAGAGACATGTAAGGCAGATACGGAGAGAGAGAGAGAGAGAGAGAGAGAGAGAGAGAGAGAGAGAGAGAGAGAGAGAGAGAGAGAGAGAGAGAGAGAGAGAGAGAGAGAGAGAGAGAGACTATGAAAACTTCTATTTGAATCCATTGTGTGGGGGAGCGAGAGAGAGAGAGACGAAGAGCGAATGAGAAAGGGGGGGGGGGTCCTCTTGAAAGGTGATAATAAGGAGCCCTTAAAAGAACAAATGAAAATGTCATTTCTCCCCCCCTCCCCTCTCCCTCACCCTCCCCTCCCTCCTCTGTCCTGTGGAGGGATAATGAGGGAGAAAGGGAGAAAGTGAGGGAGAGAACGAGTGTTTCTCAACATGAGACCTTTTGTTGAAACATCTCTGCGTCTCTGTACCCTTGACGCCTTTCCTCCTCCTCACCATCCAGCCTATCTTCTGTTTCCTGTCCCCCTCAACAGCACCCATTTCCTTTTGTTGTGCCTGTTTTGTTTTTTTCCCATGGAAAGACATGTCTTCCACAACCCACGCCACCTTTTTCCTTTCCTCCTTTGCCTGCATTACATTATGCTGGACATTAATTCCAGGTTCTTATCAAGACGATGGGTTTGGACTGGGCCAGAGCGGAGGCTACGTCCCCCTTCTCAGCCAATAGAAAGGTCAGTTATTATGGTAATAGTTTGATATTAGAAGCGCTCTCTTTGTTCCAGACAAGTTTCATTACTCTGGAGAAGCTCTCATTACAAAGAGCAACGCCTCACTCCGGCTCTCTTTTGTTGAGAGGATAATACATGAAGCGGGTGAATGTAGGAACTCTGTCTGCCGGCTGGGGGGATATGCTGCCGAGGTGCCCTTGAGCAAGGTAATTAACATGTGACGCCCTCAGTCTGTTAAAAGCTTGAAATACATTGCTTCGGCATTGATAGGACTTTTATTATAGCAAACAGGCTATTTATAAGGCCTTTGCTTTGGGTTCTATTTGCTTTATTCACAGCTTTGACGTTGTCAAAGTAGATCCCGCTGAATGACCGCTTCACCCTCACGAATACATTTCGCTCTCCCTTGAAGCCGTTTGTGTCAGAACAGGTGCTCTTAGTATTGTAGTCCAAAAGGGAGTTCACTGTTCGCCGCTGCCTCACCTCCTTTGAGCCCGCATGACATTATAAGTGAGGACCACTGAGAAATTGGCATTTCCAGTGAAAGGTGAACGCCGAGTCTCGAATCACGCTGCGTTTTTTGAGGCCGCCTGGCCGAGGACATGCCCCCCCCCCCACGCCGCCCATGCCGCCCATGTCAGAGAAGAAAAGGTAGCTCATGCTGCGAGTGTTTTTTCACCCTGACGCGTGGACTGTGGCAGAGTTGTCTGAATCATGAGCGCCAGGAGGCGCAGCGCTTTGAGTGTTACAGTCCTGCTGCACTGTTGTGTGTGGCGACCATATTGACCTCTCTGAGTACTGAGAATAATGTTACTGTTGTGAAAACTATAAAGAAAATGTCAGATGTTCATTTATTTCAATTTTAACACGAATTGCTATGCTATATATTTATGTTGCTGCTTTTCCATTTAGGTAAGAGTTATTGACATTTGAATATAGATACAAATGTTGGTCTCATTTACTCACAATAAGTAGGACACAATCATGGTTCAAACTAAACCCAATTCGATGTGGCGTTTAAATTTGTTGTTTTCAGTGTCTAGAACAAATGGAAGATATTTAGCATTAACAGTGGGAGTCACTTGATATACAAAGAAAAGAGAATCACATTTGGGGGCAGCTTTTCAGATTGGACCGCACCGAAGATGGCAAATGAAAGAAGCTTGAACACCTGTGCCTTCAAACTAATGGGAATGTTACTGCGTTAGCGGCCGTGAATAGAGACGGAGTTGAAACTCTGCTCCTCTGTGGTGTTCCCACAGAGAAAGAAAGGATGTCGCTGAGCGGCTGCGTGGGTCTGCAGGCGACGCGCCTCTTAACGTCTGAGAAAGAGTTCAGCAAGATTCTGTTATGCAGTCGCAGGGAATCCAGCTGGACCAGACGGACCAGACTGATCTGAGATCAGTGGAACCACACCGTGGAATCTGACTAGACCATTACCAAAAACATTTTGTGTGCTTTCTGTATTGGTAGTATTTACTCACTCAAAGTGTGTGTGTGTGTGTGTGTGTGTGTGTGTGTGTGTGTGTGTGTGTGTGTGTGTGTGTGTCTGTGTGTGTGTGCGTGTGTGTCACCAGCAGATGGGAGATAGAAGAATCAGTAAATTAATCCTCAACACATCACAGAGCACTAATTACTGATTAATAACCTCTGGACTTCTCTCTCTCTCTCTCTCTCTCACACACACAAGTATAGGTTTATCTGGTTAGGTTTCATGGGAATTATACAGAAAATGAGTTTGCAATGGACAGAGGTAGGTCAACAGAAGAAGAGAGAGAGAGAGAGAGACAAAAGGAGAGATGGAGCGAGGGTTGTAGAGGGAATGTAAGTCTATTGTCTTTCCATCACAGAGTGCTCATTGTTTCTAATCCACTTACGCACACACAGGAGTAACTGACACACAATTACAATTTCAGCATTTAGTTGGCATCATGCAAAAAGTGCAGACTGTGCATCCAAGTGCATCTATCTAACATCCTGTCTGTCTGTCTCTCTCTGTCAATCTATACAGGTGTTTATCTTCTTTCTGCTATTTTAAAAGTGATGGAGAGTGTTTTAGCCACAAATAACTGCAGTGGATCAACACAGTACAAGTTTGTTCTTCTCAAATTGCTCCAGATAAACTTGGTTCCATCAGCTTCGTTGAGTCGATGATGCTTCATTTCAGAATCCAGCTGGAGATTAAACCACTTGATTTCAGTGATTAGTGTGTTTTCACCCACACAGGAGGAGGACAAATCATTCAGATGAACTGCCGTAGTTGGTTTAATAAATGGTAAGAGTGCCTACCCACGATACCATGACACATGGTTGCCTAACTCTGCTCTAGGCCACTGAATAAAAATCAGTTTTCACTCATTAAAATATCAAAGCTGTTTTAGGCAAATCCAAAATAAAGTCTCAAAATTAAAAAATAATAGTAAAGCAAGAAATAAAAAGCAAATTGGTCGTCACAAGTCTTTCAGGTCTTTGAATGCTGACTAATGGAAATGTTTTAATTAAATCCAACCGTGTTATTCAATCACTTTTTCTGCGATAGCTGTTCAATGTATTTACCTTCTGTCATTTTTTCCCCTTCAGTAGTTTAAATTATAGCATATAATAATATTGCATGCTGGACTCAAATTGCCTTCAAATGCACAAATGATTCATGTAATCCAGTGTGATTAACTCATTGACTGTTCTCACTCTCTCCCAACATCCATATCAGAGCTTTACTTATTGCATACTTCGTCTCCACGATATAAGTGATAAGTCGGGATGGATCTTTTATTGTGAAGCAGTCACAGGAGAAGATAGCGCTCTTTTTCAGATTTCTTTCACCAGTGGATTGGTTTTAAATATTACTGGGAGTAATGGAACGAGAAGGAGCAGCTACAGTTTCAGTGTGCTGCGGCTGCTGCTGTGTGGAAAACGATTGTTCCATTAAATCAGATGTGAACTGGCTCACCGGTTGCTGTTCTGTTATATTTCTGACAAAGTAACTGCTCAAGGAGTGTTTTCTGTACAGTAAACTGCACTTGCTATTGCCATGGTAACCATGGGGATTACAACTTTAAATGAGTTATTGTCAAAGCTACACAGTTGAGACCATTCAACGCACAGGCCTCGTAATTAAATAGTTAAGGTGTGTGACAAAGCTTTGTATGTTAAGTCAGACAGTTGTCAAGTCCAAGTTTGACAAAGTCCCAAAAGTCTATTGCTCGTATTAAAAGGTCACTCTTTATTTGTTCACTTTACATCAAACAGACCAGCAGGATAACCACCTGGAGCTGGGTGTGTCCCTTTAAGAGGGACAGTGAGTATTGGACGTGTTGGAAACTCTGCACACATTACTCAACTAAATGGACAGACAGAGGGGGGGGGGCATAGAGAGAGCTAGTGAGAGTGTGAGTGAATGTGTCCCACACTTGATCATGCACTATTACCACTCTAATAGATAAAGTAAAAAATGCTGAGTTGTAGCTTTCCCACCTCTCTTCTGGAACATCTATTTCACTAACTGCTAAAGCTGCTATTTCTACAGGAAATTACCATAGAGCCTTTACTTTCCCCAAGAAGGACCACATTAGCCTTATCTCCAGCAGAAACTACAATACATGGAGCTATTTCCACTGAACCACTCAGGCTCTATAGTCCCATTGTGGTTTTTCATTTTCAGAAAATACCATTTTAATTGAAAAGTGACATGGTCTTTTGTGTAATGATTAAATCCAGTGACCCTTGTGAGAACCCTTGACCCAAGAAACAATTTGACATCACTTGTAGATTATCAGAAATGCTGTCATTTTGGTATCTAAACATGGAATTGTTCATCTTTAATCGTGAATCTTTTTTTTAGGGGGGGAAACAGCAGGAACAATATGAAGACGCACCCACTTTAATAGTTATAACCCTCATGACCATTTAACAATCTGCTCATTTCAACTAGGAAGCTGGGAATGGTAATAATTCACAGGTAATTCATTGTTCAAGCTATATTTAACAATTTATTTAATTTAGGTTTAAAAAATTCCACCCCAAGGGCAAAGATTATCATCCCGAACGTAATCTAATAAAAACGTAATGTTTTGTAAAAAGGCTAAGGAATAAAATAAAGACTTTTTTGAAGAAGTAAAGCAGAACATACTTGTAAAACTAATGAAATTAATATTAAATCTTATATCTTATATATTTAACTCCATGATAAATGCATTTGCCGATGAATATCTTGATCTGTGTTTGAGAAAAAAATAGTTCAGGGGAGGATTCAACACTGATGTTACACACAAACACACACACACACACACACACACGCACACACACACACACACAGATCATCCCATATCCTGCTGTTGAAACAGAGCAGACCAACAGCTGCTGTGAACCAATATCACTAATGACTGACCTCATGATATACAAGAAATTCACATTCTCTTACACACCCTATAAATGAGGGCAGCATGTGTGCTGTGTATTAGAACACACACTATAAAACATCAGTGTGCGTGTGTGTGTGTGTGTGTGTGTGTGTGTGAGAGATCTGGGTTTGATGATCATAATTTTAATCATCATCTGTCTATTCACACCACAGCTGCTACAAAGTAGAACTGGAAAGACTAGAGCAGACTGGGTTTCCCAAATGTACCTGTTGGTAATGTAATAATAACAATTCAGTTATCCATGTGTGTGTGTTGGAGCACCAAAGAAAACAGGGATTGTGTGTGTGGGCAACCTGGCATCAGAACTCATCAGGTTAAAATGAGGACATGAACTGTTTTACGCATCAATGAAAACAGACAATCAGGTAAGAATGAGCGGAGGCCTCCAGTGCCCACCCACCATCACGAATGAGTACTAAAGATTGTTACTGCAGATGCTGCTCAGTACACTTTTACTCTAAGTTTAAAATGAGGAAAACTTTATTTTTCCTTACTTCTAAAACTCAGAACAACAAGGTCAGATCAATATATTGACCATATAGTAATCCTAGCCTGGTTGATAAAGCATGCAACAGTGGTTCAGTAATTGAATATGAGCACATGAATATGTAAAAATGCATGCAAATTGAAATGTAAGCGACAATATACGCGACGTGCTGTTAAACGTAATTTGCTGGTGTTTTGTTGACAGTCTGTATTTTCTTCAGTTGCGGTGCTTATTGATCTCTAAGACGCAGTATAGCCTAATCCATGAAATACATTCATTCATTCAGAGTTGGAAAATATAAATATTACTGAATATTTGAAATAATAGAAAGCTGATTTTATTTCCACATATCATTTAATAAGAAAATGGTATGCCCTGTTAATTATATGCATGCACAACTACCTGAATTAGTACGTCAACTATTTCTAAAGCACACGTTGAAATAATTTCTGGTTTCTTTCAATTTGATCTTGAAATGACATGTATTGTATTGTAGACCAGACCTTTTCTCTTAAATCTATAATAATCATCCATTCTGTCCCAAATCCGAGTCAACAGCAAAATGATTGTCCTCCTTAGCGACAGCCCCCTGATATATGTGGCTGATATACTGATCCTGCTCCAGAAAGTGGAATCAAAAGGCAGATTACCTGCTAAAGGCAACACAATTTGTCTCTAACTAAAACGTTGTAAGGCAAGAGCAGACAATCCAGGAAATTAAAATCTTGATTAATGAGTTTCATGGGAGATCAGCCCCGATGGACGTTACTGACTAGAAAGAATTGTATGAAGGAAAATTTAATTTAAAATTGCAGCAGAACAGATCCATAACTAGACTTCATGGAGAAAAGAATCACGGTTGAACTGATTTGGATGTGTGATCACAATTGAAATCTATTCACAGGAAACAATCTTTCTATCAGTGTCGTTTCTATGATGAGGCATCCTCCACATCTGCTGACCTCAAGCTCAAAGAGATTAAATACCACCCGGCTTTATTAGGATGTTTAATTATCATAATGCTCTCATTATGTTGATGCCACCAGTAATGCAATATCATTATTTCATTATATATGTTTGTTTAACCTTGGTGGACATGAGTTCTTATTTGCAGTGACAGTTGAGATCAAGTCACAAATAGAAAGAAATAGAGGCATGATGGAATCCAAACTTCATCCAGTAAAATGTACAGTAAAAGAAGCAGGCATCTATCAAAGCACCCGGTGTAGAGAAAGAAGGCCTGCATGGTTTAGACATGTAAGAAAGGCAGCAGGTGCAGTAACCAGAAAGGGTTTTGACTACAGCCTATTTTTAAAGGATATGGTGGGGATAAATAGATCAATTTTGTGGATTTTGGAAGTCATTGCAGTCACTGGCAGCCGCACAGTAGAGTGGGTTACAGCCAGCGGAGGTGTGAGCTTCGGGGAGGAGGAGAGGAAGAGGGGGACATTGCTGGTGGAGAAGTGGGCTGGTGGGCTCAGATAAAGCGCAGCCTTGCCAGCCATGGATTTGCAGTTGAGTTGTTCTGATGAATGAGCGAGTACAGCACTGATAGACTTGTAGGACTGCCCATAACTCGTTAATATTTATGACAGCACCAGCTGACCAAAGTGGTTTGATTATAACGTGCAGGCCAAGTTGAGTGCTCAGAGGAGTGTTCACTATCTCTAGATCTCTTTAGTTTAATATATTCCCTCCAAACCAGCAGGCTTTCCACGATTATGTAAAATGCAAACTATAAAATAGGAATAAACGTAATAGTAATGAATATAGTATACACTTAATATCAAAGATTAGGAGACATGAAGTGATGTAAAACAAAGGCCAAAAAGAAATAAAAGCACAACGAGCTTCATAAAAGCATAACAAAAGTAATTCACTAACTTTCAAGGCCAAATGGAAGTACCTTGTTCAGAGATATAAGCTATGAGAGGCCAGAAGAGAACAGGCACATGGAAATATGCACTGCAAACTAGGAGGACTACACGACAAAACCATTAGACAGCTGAATTACAGTATTCACTGATATTTGTATTTGAAAATGCTGTAAACTACTTTCATTGGCAGCATTAATCTCATTCCTGCCGGCAGATTAAAACACTGTGACTTCACCAAAATGTAACTTTGGACAACTGCAGGTGGTCCAACATACGGCAGCTGCAACGTGAACCTGACTGAACAAGGTGACCACATCAGCCCCGTCCTGACCTCCTTGCATTCGCTCCAATTTCAAGGTACTCCAGCCGACATAACATTGCATGGACTTGCACCATCTGAAGCCTGTGTGGACCCACAATGCAGCGCTCCTGACTATTCAGAGAATTAACAAAGCACTTTCTTTCTCCTACAGAACCATCTTTGCTGTCCTGGATAGTTGTCCATCTGTTGAAGAGGCACAGCAACTTCCACTGAATACAACACAAATGTATTGTCAAGAGCTTGACTTATATTATTGGTGAACGATTATTGCCATTTTATATTGTACAGTATATTTTATTTCTATCTCTCCATATTTTTGAGATTCTAAATCCTTGCTCACATATTGACTAATTCCTTTTTTGTGTCGAGCCCATGAGGCACCTGCTGCCACACACCTGTTGACAACACTGCTGCAACAACTTCGCTGCAGTCACATCTCAGTTTGTCTTTGCCTTAATTTAAATGTATTTTAGTTACCTGTGCAGAGGGTGCTCCTGCTAGGAGATGTGCCCTCTAAAGCAAAGCTGTTAAATACAGGAAGTGGCCAATAAGAAAGTGCCAAATGACTGCCACTTTCTTTGGACAATATCAGTGCGTTGGTGCTTTTTTTGTTTTGGTTACTTGCTAAAATATGAATAGATAAATTGTCCTGCTCTGCTTTATTTTGTTTAGTTGTAAGTGTTTGTGTTCTATCTTTCTGTAAAGAAAAGCCTCTTTTTGAATGTCCTCCTGTGAGTCGGTCACACAGGAATTCTTTGTAACACTTGGATTTAATCTAAAAACCTTTAACTTCAAAACCGTTACATATTTTGTCCCTGATTCTTCACTCCAACACAAACGTTCAAGGCTTCTTTGTGCCAAAGTCCGCAATATTTACTCAAAAAGAGCTTGAAAACGTCTTTACAGCATTTTTGCCACACAAAAGATGATGGCCTAAAGGAGATAAGAGCCACGGAAACAATTCACCAAACTAAGCCAGTAAAGCACCAGAGGGGCGGGTGGTTTGGCTTCAGCGTTACAATTTTATCGCTCTAAAAGCAGCTCTGTTCTGTAGGAGGAAAGCAGACACGCACACACGCACACACACATTTATGACGTAGAGTAAACATGGACACAGGCACACATTCACATATAAACACCCACACAGAGTATATGGAGTCACATGCATGACCATATGAGCTGAGCTGAACTGATATGCAGACTTTCTCACGCACACACACACACACACACACACACGTATGCTGCCCTACAAAGCATCCCCACATACACATCCACACATAGACATATACACGCAGCGTCTTCGCCAGCCAGATGTGAGAAGGATTAACAAAGTTGGCAGTCAGCACAGAGCTCCTTACCCACTGGAGCTAATTCACTTTACTACGCTACCTCTCCCTCTCTTTCTCTCCATCAACCTTTGTTTCCATCTTCACCGTAGGATCTCTCTGTCTCTCTCTCTTTTTGTGTGTATCTTCAACCCTATCGTCCTTCTTTCTCACCCCCTTTCCTAGATGTGCTTTGCCAGGCAGGGGAAGTTGTCTTGGAAAGAGCTCCATGCCTTCGGCGGTAAAAGCTGATAAAGGTGTAGCGCAGATGGATGACATTATGAAAATTGATAAAAAGCCATTTCAATATGACTCAAACTTTTTTTAAGCTATTTTGAGTTACTTGACTTGTGTTGGGAGGTCAGAAGTTTAGATTCAGATTACATCTAAATGGTGCTGGTTTGTCCATACAGTGTCGCAATGGCAGGAACATTCATCCGTACATTAAAAAAGAGTAGCAAGAGTAGCAACACATGGTGAACAGTAGCAAGTTGGCCACTAACAACAGTCAATGCTGTAGCTCTATGAGGGCGAGAGGCTAAGCTAACAACTTGCTAATTCAGCTCACTGTGAAATGGGTTGCAAGAGAAACTATTAATTACATTTTCTTTCAAAGTTAAAACCCGCCATTGACTCCTGTATAGCAGTGATTTTCATATTCACATTCACATTGGTTAGGTGGAGGAACAGTGAGACTGGTGAGGGTAATATAATCCCATTATGCCAATAAATACCGCTGCCAGACACCAGGAGGTCACTGGTCCTGACCAAAAGATGTGTTTCTTTGATAACGCCCAATAAACAGTGACTCTGTGTTTTTGCACTTTATTTTTTTAACGTATTAAATGAATGAGATATAAATGTGCTAATTAGTCAACGTTAAAGGTGCTGGAAGGCAGATTGTGTTACCTTGGGACAGAGCCATCTTTGCTATTTCTTCGTTTCCAGTCTTTAAGCCAAGCTAAGCTTCATATTTAGGCCTACTGTACAGACATGAGAGTAGTATCAATCTTCTTGTCTAACTCTCGGCAAGACAAAATAAATGGACATACTTTTCTTCTAAAAGATGGCGTGACCGGGCCTTAAAAGTGTTTAAACAGGGGTCTGGGTCACCCAGTTGAAGGACAGCCATCATGAAAGCCAAATGCCACATAGTGGATACTTTTATCCAGAGCAGCTTGCAGCGTGGTGAGTGCAAACATATTGTGCATAATTGGCTCAGGTGGGACCTTCCAGCCTGACCCCAGATGACATGGCACAATAACTCACGCTCCAGCTAAACTCTAAAAATACTGAACCTGTGTAAGTAGTGGGTGATTTCAGAGGATAGGTGGTAAAGCATAAGGGCATATTGTACAACACTGGCCACTGAGAGATCATTTTCCAAAGAGGACCTCGCTGCAATGTGATCATGCTCTTTGAAAATCCAACACCGAAAAGGTGCACCAGTTAAGTGCTATTACTGAAAGTCACAACCCAAAAGGTATGGCAAAAGCCCAGAATATAAATAGCATAATTTATCAAAAAGTATAGCTCCAGGTGTATTGGATACAATTTTGGGGACAACTGTAACTGCGGAGGATAACAAGATATTAGGTCTGCTTTATGAAAAATCAATAAACCCAGAGGTCACCAAGCTAGCAGCATAGGAGGACTATTGTTTCTTTTTTTTTTATGGCTTCCAGATATAAAAATAAACAGACCGCGTTTAAACTCATGGCAGTACCCTGATATAAACAAGGACCTTTAAAAAGCCTAATATCGTTCCCTGTAAACTGGGCATTTGATAGCAATGATTTGATTTGAAACAAGGGCAGAGAGAGATGGAAAAATGATAAGAGGCAAAGGTCCTGAATCAGGGCGGTTGAACCCTCAGGCTTCCCATACAAGACACAATGTTAACCGACACAGTCAATATTCCCACATGTTCACGTCTGCCTCTGTGCAGAGGCACTGTCCTGTCTGTCTGTGTGTTGCAACAGGAAGTGTGTATGTGCTGTAAATATTGTCCCCGGGTGGAAATGGCGGGATGCTTCAGAAATCTAGTTGCTGGTAGTTTCACAGTTTCACACTGAAACTCATGCTGACAAGTGTTGTTTAGACTGAAGTATCTGGTCTGAGTGGACCGGACTCTGCAGCACAGTGTGAGGTTACTTTAAGTTGAGGCTTCCTTCCTTCATCGCTGGGTGCTGCACAGCCGGGTGAAACTGATCCGACAGTGGACAATGCTCCTTTACCTGCAGATGATAACACAGCATTTGTGTCAGGTTCAAACAAGGGTGATATCATTTAACCTGTCAGACATCTAAACAGGCTTATATTTTGTACCAATAATATGCTGGTTTTTAGGTGGACGCCCAGACATCTCTTCACCTTCAATTGAGTAAAATATTTTTGTAGTCGTGTCAAGGAGATCTGAGCTGGCATCCGATGTCTAAATCTGTCACGTTCTTTCGAAAGCTATCTTGAGGTGTGTGTGTGCGTGTGTATGTGTGTTGGGGGGGGGAGTGATGAATAGGTGACAGACTGACATGCAGTGGACATGCCACATCACCATATGATACTGACACACACACACACACACAAATAATAATATCTGTGAGGTGACAGGTGTTGACTTCAAGACTTTAAGACTTCAAGTCACTGTGTCAGCTGTGTGTGTGTGTGTGTGTGTGTGTGTGTGTGGCCCAAAATGACCAAATTTATGGGTTTCATACAGTCAATGATTATCACCACCCAGTATTATATTAACAAATCACATGTCTTTTGATATTAACGGCACCTTTTATTTGTATTGAAGTTTATATTGATTTATTCTAAGTTTTATGAATGCTAAAATGCAACACACAGCACCTTAAGTTAGTTAGTATTATAATGAGTAACTTCATATTAAGTGCTTTATATCTGTCATGGACTATTAATGGAAACAGTGGGTGCAGTGTTACATGTATACACGTGTGTCTGCGTGTGCTTTTGCATGTCTGACAAGTGACTAGCAGAAATACAGCGTATGGTCACAGAAAACTGAACACTTTAATTTCTCCTCTGCAACTTTCTCTTTCTGTTGACCTTCTTTAATTCAACTGTGATTCAGTTTCTCATTTTCGCCCTTTCTCAGTCTTATCTTTTTCCAGCTCATTTTTCTTTCCTCTCGTTTTCATGACCAACATTTTCAGTGGGTCTTTTTAACAGTATGAAAAATGAGACCATTTTAGTCTCCTCTGTAGTTCTTTTTCCTTTCTTTCACAGTTTGGATCAACCCACTTCCACAGTGCGTTGGAGGCACATAAACAGAAGCCGAACCAAAGCCAAGATTACTCCTACCTGCCAAGACACACACACGCACACACGCACACACACACACACACACACACACACACACACACACACACACATACAGACGTCATCTGTATGCGCAGTTGTGGCTAATGTAGTGTAGCTCGTAAATACAGAAGCAGTACATTCCCAGCAGGTTCCCTTTTTTGTTGCCATACATGGTGTTTACCCTAACCCTCAACATGAGTAACACACGCCTACACACACACACACACACACACACGCCTATACACACACACACCTACACGCACACACACACGCCTATACACACACTCCCTCCATATTTGTTCCAACAATTACAAATGCAGACACGAGATAAAACCACACCACTCGATCTTCTCCAGCCCAAAAGAGAAGATAAGTTATCCTTTTTAATGTTTATTTCCCCTGAAGGCTAATTAGTTAATCACAACAACGATAAGGTTCACACATTAATATCACAGAACACTGCATTTATACAATAATGATGCACAACAAAAAGGTTAATCTCGACATTAAAACATACAAAACAGAGTTAATTGCTTTGTGGTTCATCCGGTAACGAAACTTGAACAAAAGCCGTGGACTTCCTTGACACTGACCAACGTTGTCAGAATCCTTCTTCTGCTGTCCAATGCAATCAAAAACATGAACTATATCTACGTTTACTTCTTCTCACAAACAAATCAGTAGGGTAGGAAACAAGATTTATTTTGGTTAATTGAATGCCACACACATCCCCGGTGATAACAGGTGGCTCTGTAAGGAGCTTAAAGAAACGTGCAGCTGACATACAGATTTTTATTTTGTATTTATTGTCATCACTCACAAGTTGAGGATTTTACAGAAGCATTTTATTTTCCATTTATTGCAACAGAATATACTTTGACTAGCGTATTACTTTATTGTTCAACTTTCTCACTTAATGCATGTAATAATATTACCTAAGGGCTCGTTTTCCCCTGACCAAGCATGAAGTTTATTTGTATTTTTTAAAATAATTTATTGGCAGGATTTTTCACCTACTGTACAGTCAAAACATAGCAAAATGAATTGATTGCGAACATAATACATACCACTACTTATTTCTACATCCAAAATGTTCAGAAAAGCTATATTTAAGAATTTGACCTTTAGACTGTTTAATGAGGATGTTTGAAGCTGCAATAATGGATTATTTGGGCCTCTTGGAGGCAACAGAAATGTGCAAACTCTTTTAACAGGCTTTGCTTTGCTAATTTGGTAGTGTGGATTTTTTTTGATGAGAACAGCTGCCTGCCTGCTGTGGCTGAAAAATGACACTGAGGAGAGCAACATGAGTGAACCCAAATAGTCAAGTTGTGTACCAGTAACCAAAAACATGAGCTGAAAGACACTTCAAAGGTCTGTGAGGGGAACTGCAGAGTGGATAATAATTCTCAGTAGATGTAGCACTTTTGACCCCTTTGTCATTACACGTAGGCATTTGAACCAGAGTTAATATGAAATGCTGCTTTAATGACTGGAGTTATCGTGCGCTGATACAGTTTTCTAACGCGATAAATGTGCCCACCCATCCACCCGCCTGTCCGTCCATCTGTATATTCATCTATCCATCATCCTACATTCCTCCCACCAGTCTTTTCACTGAACAGATCACACCAGACACACTACAGATGGCTCCTAGACTCAGGATGCACACATCTATCAGCCGCTCCTCTACAGTGAGGCGGCCCCACTGCAGTCTCAGGTGAAGGAGGCACGGCAGTATGAGTGTCATGACCGACCCGGTCACGCTGCCTGTCAGGCCCATCAACAGGGAGAACCTGGGGACTAGCAGGGCCAGTAGGTAGGATGTCATCAGCAAGGCGGTGCGGACCAACAGGGCCGTACGAGACACGCCTCGACCTCCATGTTTGGAGTGGGATGAGACATCTGTAGAAAGATCAAAGCAGAGAAGTGGCTTTTGGTGGCAATTTGTACAATTATGCACCTGCAAAGCAACTTTTGTTCACGGGTTGCTTTATTCTGACTCATTGTTTCCCAGTTGCTTCCATACAGAGGTACCATTAGCCACCTACTTTAAAATCATATTACGCCTTATTTACAGTATGGCAGATTTAATGAGGCTGTACAAGGATCAAATTAGTGACATTATTTACAATATGAATTGAGAATTGAGTTCTAAATAAAAGCTGTAGAGGACTGAGAAGCTTAAAATGACATTTGCATTTGCAAAGTGAGAATATTCATCATTGAACTACATGACACCACTTGGGGAATAAAGTGTTGTAATGTGATGACTTCCTGATTGTTGACAGTCAATCACCAAGTAAAGTTCAGCGATGGTGAGAAATGTGTTGACAGTGAAAACATTAGTTTCCCTGAACCCTTAGCATTTTATATTTTTATATTTTAATCATCTGTAAAGTTTCATTTCATATGTTTACCTTCGCAAAATACTTTTGCGGAGGTTATGTTTTGATCGCTGTGTATTTATTTGTGAATATGTCTGTTTGTTATTCGCATAACTCAAAAAGTATTAAACCGAATCGCATGAAATTTGGTGGGATGATTGGCTGTTATCCGGGGACCATTTGATTAGATTTTGGGAGCGATCGGGTCAAAGGTCAAGAAAAGGTCAAAATCGTATTTTTATCATAACGCGGTAAATTTTTATCCAATTGGCATGTAACTAATGCCAAAATGTTCAGAATTCAATGCCCGATCTTGTGATTCATGCATTTGGCCTTGATGTTTCCATGGTAATGTTCAGGGAACTTGTTTCACGAACGGTTTTGGACATGTATGTTCAGGTACTTGTCCAAACAATTAATAAAATACATATCAACAGAACAACCATTTCTTCGCAGCACATACAGTCCAAATTGTATCAAATACCACTACATGGTTTTCTTTCGAAATTAACAAATCAAGGCTGATGTTCATACATAATTCTTTTGTGATGTTTACCACAATATCTGGTATCAAGTTACATCAATTTACTGTTCCCCACACTCTCATGCCAAGTACCAAAAAGTGGCTGCGGCGAAGGTATGCGCTCTACCGAGTGCCCGTTCTAGTTTGCTTATGTTATTGGACTAGATTTTAGACTTTAATTAATGAATCAATTAATTGTATTTACATTGTTTTCAGTGGTTAACTTCTGAGCTACACTAACATGTGTGTCAGTTTGTATGAGTGTTAGTGTAGTGGCTAGTAGTCTGCTGTGACCTGTCTGATTTGACCTTTTGTTATCTGTCACTGTTCCACGACGACCAAACTAGTTTCACCCTCTGGGGATAAATAAAGTTATCTCGTAAAATTGGAATGAATTGGACTTGTTGAGGCTTCACGGTGGTGTAGTGACTACCACTGTCACCTCACAGCAAGGTTTGATCCCTGAACCCAGCGGTGCTTCTGTGTGGAGTTTGCATGTTCTCCTCGTGGCAGCGTGGGTTCCTCCCACAGTCCAAAAACATGCAGCTCAGGTTAATTGGACTCTAAATTGCCCGCAGGTGTGGATGTGAGCGTGAATGGTTATCTGTCTCTATATGTGCTCTGTGATAAACTGGAGACCTGTCCAGGGTGAACTTCTCCCAATGTCAGCTGGGATCGGCTCCAGTGCCCCTGAATAGGAGAAGCGGTTCGGATGATGGAATGGGCTTGTTAAGTGTCCAGTACAGTATATCTGGGCTGAATACCACATTGCTTAGTTCTATACTTCATATAGTTATACGAGCTCAAGGGTGGATGCCAATAAGTAACATAAGTGGTGATCTGTGCGCTAAACAAACCTTTATGGAAAGCCAACTCGGCTGTCGTGCTCTGTTCCAACATTCTACACACTGAAACACCTGCAGAGTTTCCCACCTGGAGGCTGCTCCGTCTAACCACAGCTAAACACAGATGACCTCTGGAGTAATTACATGTTATGCTCTAGGTGAACTGGTTAGCATGGAAGAGCATTCCAATGTCACTAACTAACGTTCTTCAACACTATTTTTTATTGACTATCCAGGGAAACTCCAGCCTCAGGCCTGCTTCTTCAGGCTCTTGATGCTTTATAGAGTATTTAGGAGTGTATAAAGGAAATTACAGTGTCCTTGGGCCATGTGTTATCTACATATCAGCCATTGTTACATATAAAATGTAGATTACAGTCAGTCTTAACCTCCTGGGTACACACTAGAATAAATAGTATTTTTCTATATATAATATGTCTTACAATACTTTGGACAATGTCAGTGGTTTGTGGTCGTGTTCACCTCCAAGCAGACAGGTTTGTAGTATTTCAGCAGCAGAGTAGAATGGCAGAGGGTAGGACAGCAGGGCTTTAGCCAGCAGACTCAGGTTGACGAGAGGTCGAAGGTCAGAGGGCAGGTTGTCTGTGATGACCTCACTGGTCTCTGTCCCCCAGGTCAGCACAGCCTAATGGAGAAGGTGAACAATCAATGCAATCAGTCAATTAATCACTCCATTTGTCCATCGCTTGATTAGACCTGCTGTTGTTCGCCAGATGTCAAGCTATTGGATATTTGGCGATCAACAAATTAAAATGAAACTGCATACACTATGCATGTGTCATTATATTTATTTAAGTCCTCACAAAACTATTTTTTTCAGATTCGTTAGACGCATCAACAAGCACACCTATCAACTCAATAATGTTACTGAAAACACAGGAACATTTGCTGTGTAACACAATGTCCCTAACCAGTAAAGAAAACAGAGTTTTCATGATGCAGGCGGCTCCATGAGTCCACCCCAGCATGGCGTTAAACTGCCCTCGGTCCTCCATACTGCCCTCTAGAGAAGGGAGGAAGATCTGAGAGGTGTAGGAGAAGATGATGACGCCCACGGAGACGAGGAAGTCCTCCGGGTCCACAGACAGAGACAGACTGGACCAAGACCAGCTGCTGGCTCGACTCAGACAGTACAGCATGACCAACAGGCTGAAAGAAGGTCAGGGAGACAGAATGAGAGAAGATGAGAAATAATGCTCTATAAAGCATCTAAAATTAATAGAATGATAATCCTTTCATTTATTTATTCATTCAAAATGTATTTGTCCAGGACGGTCCAATAAGAGCAGTGTACTCTCAGGTCCACAGGCTAATCTTGCCTAAAGACAGACGAGGAAAACGATGGAAGGAATATAAACATCTTAGAAAATAAAATACAAGAAACAAAAGCAAAAATTAATAATGGAACTTTTATCTAAAAAAAAAATCTGATAACAAGTCTTAATTGTTCAGTATGATTTAATTAAGAAGATTGTCCTACACTTTAAGCCAAACTGACTATATAAAAACAAGTTGGGTTCACAGAAAAGGTTGATGTTTTGGAGATACAGTGGTGTGGTGTTTTTCTCAATAGTGAGTCCTTAATCTGTTATTTGCAATTCGAAAAAATCAAAAACACTACATATATTTAGCAATTATTCATTTGGATACCCTTTTATATCTAAAAAACACAAGATAAATAAAAAACGTGATAACATTCTTATCATTTTCAGATATATTTTGCAAAACTAGTTAAATGTTGTGTTTATTATTTACCATTACAGTATGTGAATGCAATAAATGGTTACTTTTACTTAATTGCTTAACGTCTGCTCCAGAGGGCAAATCCCAATTAACCGAAGAAGTGAGATTCAGCAAAAATATAAAAGGTCAAGATAAAATGTTGTTCTCCCTGCTTCAGCCTTGAATTGGAAGGGAAATAAATGAGAATTAATGTGTATATGCACACACATTATAAACCAAAGTTACATCTTCCAAGACACCTGGCAGGAGAAACAAATCAGACAACCAATAACATCAGTGGGAAGCAGGTGGGAGCAGACAGCATAACCAGCAGCAGCTGCAAAATCATTACAAGGGTGTAAATGAGAGCAGATTATAACGGCGCCTTGTTGTCTTGATTCAATATCATTGGTCAGTCTGTGACCTGATGCTGGTCAGCTGACAGCGTGCACAAGTGTACTGCTCTGTCAGCACAAACCTGATGCGTCTACAATTCAATCACCTGATCAGTATGTGTGCCAGGGAGCACAGCAGGCTGAGGGTGGAGACTGGTCTGAGATCAGTCAGCAGCAGGCAAGGCAGCAGGAACACCAGAGACACCAGAGAACACACTGATCTAGGAACAGCCATCCCTGAGTCAGACAACAGACTGGTGGAGACGACCAGATACAGGGTGCAGGTCATCAACAGCTCAATGACCTGAAGTAAAAGAAGAAACACAACATGTTTACTTCATGTATTTACTGTCTTTTGTGGGAAACTAAGGACATTTCTTTTCATCTATTCTACATCTTGAATAGTGAACACTTAATCTAGAGGTATTCCGTCGTAAGAAAAATGTCAAGACCCAATTTATGTGCAGACTGACTTGCAATATAAGGGATGTGTGTGCGTTGGTTTAGAAGTATGCGTGTGTTACCTGAGCTACATTAATCATCCACCCCCCCAGAGCAGGCCAGTTGGGCCACAGTCCTTTGCAGCCGGCTTCCACTATGTCCTGGTAGCTGTGTCGGACTCTGACCATTGACACCGAGCCTCCGCTGAAAGAAACAAGCACCGTCTTACTGTGATGTGATTGTTTATGATCCAATTTCACATCTTTGACCGTTGTCACGGTTTTCAAAGCTACAGCATGCTGTCGTTGAACTAATATGAGCTATATGGCTAATGTTCCACAGTGATTGAAGTCAGCACAATGAGGTGTTTTTGTTTACAGCTATAGCAACGTATATATAAAAATGACAAACTCTGAAACCAATGAGGCAAAAGTAAACTCAAAGCACGAATGGACCCTTTCACATATCTTTCAGCTGTGGCAGTGGTTGCTCGTTGCACTGCTGAATGAACAGAACAGCATGTTTGTGTATTTGGACTCTCAAAGCTCTCTACTCCGTGTTCATAACACAATTAGGGTTAGATTCCCCCAAGGAGTCTGTATGGAACAGAAGGAATAAATATGAGAACGAATCTGTTGTCAGAATTGATAGTTGCCATTGCTAAAATACAGAAAGGAGAAAAAACGGCAAAAACTCAAACTTAGCCAACAATGACTTCAAATAAAAACATCCCACTGAGTACAGTGACAAGTGCTTTTTTGCCGAGTGTGCGGCCCAGAAGTGCTCCAGCAATGAGACAAAGTTAGATAAGTTGCTTAGTATATCTGCTATCAGTAGAAACAACAAAGCAGACAGTAGTAATACAGTGTTTTTACATAAATGTATGTAACCTAATTACATTTTTGTATTGCAGATAGCCAATTGACACCAAATTAATAGAATATAATAGTCACACCTTTGTTCCTCTTCATACAGACAGGCCACCAGAATCCTCCCGGTGTGGTTGCAGAACCAGGCGGACAGAACCAGCAGAACAAGACCCACATAACCTGACTGGACCAGGGCGAAGGGTAAACCCAACACAAAGATCCCCTGGGCGTAGATGAGAAAGGTGGAAATAAAGAACATAGATGGGCAGTGAGGGGGATTAGAAATAAGAAGACCCCATTTAAAAAGGTGCTTCGAAATAAAAAATATAAGTCATTAGGTCTCTTTGGTTCTGTTTCCTGTCTCTATAAGTTCCACGGGGAAAGTAAGAATTGGAAAAATATAAACAATACAGAAACTAAAATATGTATTACAGAATTTATTGTCTTAAAACATTTGAAATGCACAAACAATATGTCACAGTTTGAAGACAAAATACACAATTTGCAAGGAATAAAAAAAAAATATATATATATATATATACTGTATATAGTATTACGGAAAGTGAGTAGTAATAACCAAAAAACGTAACAGGTGAAAGGTAATGCAAAGTTTGAGGTATAAGAAGGTCAAGTTAAAAGGAATATAGTACATTGAAGACTTCTAAATCAAACAATTTTAATATACTGCAAGATGCCCAATTTCAGTCACTTCCATACGAACCGATCACTGAAAATCATTAAAATGTGAGAATTCTGAAACTTTGTTTATAAGAAAAGAGGAAAGGAGAGATTAAGGAAGACTGCTGAAGAGGAAAGAGTGGTTGGAGGACGAGGAGGCGAGAGGAGAGGAGAGGTTTGGCGTGATGCCTGGAGAGTTCAAGCATGCAGGAGACCAGCAGGAGCAGAAGGAAGAGAAGAGTCGAGCTTTGGCCCACTACCGAGGGAAAACGTCAGGCACTGCCAGAGAGAGAAGAGAAATGGAGGTGGGAGGCCAGAAGAGAAGAGGGTCGAGGAGAGGAGACGGAAACAGAGAAGGGAGGGAGGAGGAAGGAGAGGTGGGACGTGACGCCTAGAGAGCAGGAGGTTGAAGGAGGAAGAGGACGAGGGGAGATCAGAGGAGACATAGGCTACTCTGATGGAGCTGCTGCTTTTTGAATGTTGCTACATGGAGCTGACGGAGTTGTGAAAGCTCAAACACAAATAGTAACACACACTGTGGACAAGCGCACATTCTCTCTCTCTTTCAAGTTACCATCTTGTGTCTGCTACGCATATGCTGATGGAGCTTTGATGTTCAAATGGAACTGCTGGTGATGAAAGCAGTTTGACGCTCAAGTATCTGGTTTCATCTCCCCTCTCTCTCCCCCTCCCTCCGCTTCCCTTTCTCTCTGAGTTTTTGCCAGCTCATTCCTCATTGGTTACTCAACTCAGCTCAACACAACCTGAAGCCGCTCCCCAATCACAAACGGGTACGCTAAGGGAGGAAAGAAAATCCCTGATTGTCTGTGAGGGAGACGAAGATTTAGATTTATCCTGCAATAAACTGTCACCCAATGCACCATATAGCCCATATACACCACACTAAATAATCAATATTGACCACAGAGCAGCAAGGGTATATCTCAGGGAGACATTATGAAAAAAGAGTATGATTATTGCACATTAACGGCTCCCGTCGGGACTGTCGGTGCAAGATGTCAACTGCTGCTCTTAAGGTCATGCACCATGTTTTATGCAAACACAAATGCCCTGTGCACACAAAAAGTAATAGAGAAATGTATTTCCCTGCACCGTGAGGGAATGAGGTGGGGCAGACGTGACCAGAAACAGGTTTGACATTTAAAGTTACTGTGAGGAACTCAATATAATACTGATGCCTCTATGACCTACATAAGTAAACAAGACCATCAGCGAAACGACTGGCTTTGATATATTTTGATTCTTAATGCTTTTCATCTGTGCAACGTGGACCGATTCCGGCTAAATCAGGTCCATGCAGGTTCACCAGCAGCCAGACTGTTGCGGACCAACTTAGATCTGGCTTTTTTTTAATACAACTATATAGCATCTATTCAGCCTCACTTTTTTTGTAGGCTTTTGGGATGTATTTGGCAGCATGATGAATCAAATCCCTTTTGACTGCAATCTTCCCAAAACATGTTACATGTCCCTGTGGCTTGTGTTTGGATTTGAAAAAAAACGTATTTAGAACTTGAATTTCTAAACCAGTTTATGGTAAGATGTCGCACAAAAGCAAACAATCACAGGCAGTTACATTATAGAAACAAAAGGTCCAAAATGTCTCTCATCTGTGATGAAGCCACACAAATAGGATCTGCCTCATTAACGGTCATGTCGGAATTAAAACTGAGTTTCATTATATTCCCAAGTCTTGAGAGCTGGAGATTTTTTGCATTTTTGGCAGCAAATTCACTCTCTAATAAAAACTTTATGAAGCTGGCAGACCGTCATATCACATAGTTGTGTTGGCGTCAATATACAACCACCGGAAAATACATATTTTCTTTTTAGCCTTGATAGGAGATAAAAACTGATGTTCGTTTTTTCCCCCATTAATAAGACATTTGTTAGTCTCTTAACAAATGGATCTGTCATCATGGCTCTGATGTTTATACATCCGATACGTTCTGTGTCTGTTATTGTTACTCCGTGGTCATCCATCACCGTCTGATATTTTCTAGCATCCAGTGAATCACCACCTTTCATAAAAAAGACTCCTTTCTGCTACGTTAGTCATCAAGTAGTCACCTCAACTTAACCTATCTGTGACCTCAACCAAATGGATTACTGAGCAATCCATTTGGTTCAGGTTCCTGATTACATTGAGCTGGAGGTAATGAATAACCTACAAAACATGAACCAACAAGCCCATACTGTTTTAGCAGAGTTTAGAAAAAATAACAACATTCTGCAGTAAAAAAACTGTCAAATAGAAACTATTCAGTTCACAGAAGTGTTTCAGGGACACATTAATTCAAATATATCTAAGCACTGAGTTTACACAAGTAACGAATCATAGATTTGAATGTGGAATTCAAACCAGCAATACGGAATAGATCACAGACTTTTTGTGCCTGGCACGGATATCTGGTCTCTAATTAAAACGGAAAAATATCCCGTCTCTCAGATAGATAGAATAGCATCAATAAACCAAGCACATAACATGCTTGTTTATCTACTAAATATCATGCGTTGGTATACGTATTTAGATAATGACAACAGCTCTGACCGTCAGATTACAGCATTTGATGTAAATTCACCTGGACTGCTGAGGGAGATGGTTTGCATGCGTGTATTCATTTGTTAGCGTGTGTGTGTGTGTGTCTGTGTGCGTTTGTATGTGTGTGTGCGTAGGCCTATGCATGCGTACACTGTATTGGCGGCCTAATGTCACAATGTTCTTTACAAACCCAGTGACGCTGTTCAATTACACTGCAGTTATGCAGCGAAGGGACACATTTACATGAGTGCAGCAGTTGAATACAGCTCAGCATTTATAGCATAATAAGCTATTAGCATTACCGCCACGAGGACGCTCTGTGACTGGGAGCTTTTCATTTTTTTCTTCTTGTACAATTTGATTTACACTTTATTTGATTATGAAGACTAGAGAGTGGCTGACAAACAGCCTGCAAGACCACAGAGAGCATGGTTTGGTTAATATGAAAACATGATGCGGCGAATCAAATAGTCTGCATGCTTAATGCTTTTTAAATGTACTGTGCAGCCCGGCGCCTAAACGGTGGGCATCTACATTAACATTTGCATTTCGCAAGCGAGAGGGAGAGACATAGCGTTTTGACAAAAAGGAGGAATGACATGCTGAAATTGAACCAACAAAATAATGAATACCAAGTTTGCATGATTACATGCTATGTTATCAGAAAATCTAATTCGGCAGCCAACGCAAAATTTTAAAGTTGGGCTTCACGCAATGATTGAATAACTTTAACCAACACATGTAATCCATTGTAATGGATTTGGCTTTGTGTCATTCTTCATTACAGTACAATCATTTGGAAGAGGCTTACATCTTCCGTGACTCACTGTTGAATGTTTTCCCCCACATATAGAACATACATATTGGGATACATTTGGGGTTATGTGTCTTTTAAGGAAACAGTGAACAGGATCAAAGAGGGATCTCATTAGTTACATGCTACAGCTACCTGGAAAGTAAGAAATCATATTCATAAGTCTAAAATAGACGACGGAGTTCAACAATGGTTTACAGTAATCTGAAGTGTACCTGTATAGCATTTGTGACGTTCCATCCAGCCTCCCAGGCGGTGATGGTGAGAGTGGGATTCACGCTTCTGCAGCCGGTATTGGGGCTCTGAACTGGATTAACCAAACTCATCCTCCTCATCCTCCTCTCTTCATCAAGGCTGCTACAGAACTGAGAAGTCCCCTCCACAGTTTCCTCTCCGTCCTCAGAAAGTCTCTGTTTCTTCGTATTCCCTCTAAACGTCCTGCAGGATCCCATCTTGTTCCCTTGGCTCTGATTGAAACTCTGGTTCTCCTCACTGTTGCTTCCCATCTTGTCAGCGTCCATCTCCGAGGATCTTCTTCCTTTGCCATAACCGTTGGTGTTTTTGAACCAGAAGGAGTCTGCAGTGGAAACCGTTGAAGTTATGGTAATGGTTCTGGGTCCAGTGGAGATTACAGTCGCTCTGGTTTCTTTAAAAGCCGGGCTCTCCTGCAGCGAGGTGCTGGTGGATTCTGGGACACTGGGATTATCTTGCTCAGTCTGAAACTGTCCGTTTCTTCGAAACGAGGTTCTATTTCTTCTGGTGTCATCGGAGCTTGTGTTATCTTGGTTTGCGATGTTGTCAAAAGGCAATCTGCTGTCCTCGCCATAGGTTCTGTTCAACTCATCACTGTGGGTCAGAATCAGCATCTCCTCATCCTCCTGAAAGAACCTGCTGATCAAAACCACTCTATTGAATTTTGAGTTGATCTCTGTGCCCTCGTCCACTTTAAACCAGCATATTTGTTCTCCAATAGGGAGACCAACTGGTGTCAGCATTTGGCCAGTTCAAAAAAGAACTGAAGCTCTCAACGGCAATTCCTTCACATGAAGGAAAATGACATAATGAATTTGACAGACCATATCACACTATGTTGTGGAAAATTGCTGAAGTAGAGATTAACTTAATGTAAAACAACTATAGATATAATATATTAAGAACAATATTAATATCTAAAAAGAACATCTAATAGGTTATTTTTGTACCTTGTCACTACCACTCTTGAAAAGTGCTATATATAAATACACTTTACTTATCTATTTTTCTACTTTGGCATATATAAATGCATAGTGTTGTATATTAGAACAGGTATATTACCTATTTGTCAAACACATTTCTGCATACATAATAAAGAGATATTTTTTGTGTATATTTCAGTTATCTTGACAAATAGTCCACAGTTTAATATAACATAGTTGAATATATTATGTTAAAAAAAATGAACACAAAGCAGGTTTGTTGATGATACTGCACCTATTAGATTCAGATGTACATTAAGGTCAAGTTAAATAATTTCAATATATGAATGTGACTCACCTTGATGTCCAGTCCAGATGCAGCCTTGCCACTGCCCAGCCCCAAAGAGACCCAGCAGCACTGCAGGGCTGCCGAGAGCTCCGAGGCCAGCGAAGAGAGCCCATCTTCAGCCTCACTGTGTGAGAGTCAGCCTCCCTGCCTCTGGAGGTCTGAGGGTCTGGGGGAGCTTGAATACAACTGGATATATAAACATACTCATACACACATTCAAATTCACACACACACACACTCACAATGTCGGCCTGTAAAGAAACTATACAAAAAACAGTGTCTCCCTCACACACACACACACACACACACACACACACGCACACACACACACACACACACACACAGCACAAGCTCACTTGCATAACTACACACATGCACAGGTGTATAAAGTGATTGATAAGTTGGTGAGCTGTAACATTATAATATGCTGGTGTTTCCAACAGTGAAGGAGTAAACAGCTAAGTGGCCTTCACAGTAGTTATGTACATTCTGGAATAAGGTGGAGAGCAAAACTTTTTCACTTTTCATATTTTGAAGAATAAAAATGTATCCACTTTTACATGCTGATATAAAGTATAAACTCACATGATACAATAGCACTGCTGTAATTAAAATGTTAACCTACAGGCTTAATGGTTCTGTTTTGATCATTACTAACTGTGCTATGTCTGTGTCATGAATCAGCAACCTTTGCATCGTCATTAAAAATCTACTTCAGCTAGTTTCACATTTCCCTATAAAAAACTTTTTTGGAAGCTTCAAAAATGAGTTTAACAACAAAATACTCCAATGGATACTTTACGACTGTGCACCTTCGGCTGGGCTTTTATGACTGTTCGTGCCCCTGACTGTGGTGAGTTGTGCAGGGCAGCAGGAGGAGCCACAGAACAATACACAACTACTACAACTCACTGGACACAACGGCCTGTCCAACTCTTCACTTCTGAAGTATTCTTTGCTCCATTCAGTGCTTTTCAACTCTTTTCTTTTGCCTTCTCTATGTCCGTGGAAGCCAAAGCTGCGCTGATGCAACCGGTCATTTGCTTTGTGTTTGAAGCTATATAACCATATACTGTAATGGAGTATATGGCAAATGTTGTATATTATATACATTTTACATTTATTTGACTGATATAGTTAGGCTAATAGTAACTTTGAAGAATAACATTGAACATACAAAACACAAGATCAGGTGATTATATCTATATCCAACAGATTATTAAATTGGTCGAGTAAAATAAACAACCAACTAAAATATAAAAATGGTGGTATTGATACATTTGATCTATCTATCTATCTATCTATCTATCTATCTATCTATCTATCTATCTATCTATCTATCTATCTATCTATCTATCTATCTATCTATCTATCTATCTATCTATCTATCTATCTATCTATCTATCTATCTATCTATCTATCTATCTATCTATCTATCTATCTATCTATCTATCTATCTATCTATCTATCTATCTATCTATCTATCTATCTATCTATCTATCTAGAGAACTGAGAGCAAGAGGAGGAGTGGAGAGAGAGAGAGAGAGAGAGAGAGAAGAGAGAGAAGGGAGAGAGAGAGAGAGAGTTTGGGTCAACTTCTGTGAAACTTTCCTCTGACACTAAACGCAACACAGAGCTGCGCGAGAGGACCTCCAGCGCAGACTAGGCAGCGCGCGCGCCACGATATCAAACCTCAAGACAGGACGACATGAAGCGACTTTGGCTCGCGCTTCTGACCGCGTTGCTATGGCAATGCAGCTATGCCCAGCAGAGAGGTGAGTCCTCACGAGACTGATAGATACTGATTGATAGGACTCGCGATCAATACGCCAATACTCGGCTCCGCGAGAGTAATTTACCGCAGAGCGAGACCCACATGAGCTCGGGGTCACGCCCTCGGGGCCGCTGCTCATTTCCCTTAATAAGCTAATCAGTCAACGGCTAGCTCCACGTTTGAGCTAGCTGAGGGTGAAAGTGTCATGTCTGACCACGAAGGAGACTGTTACACGTCCTCACCAAAAACACGCACACTCTTTGCTGTTGGGTTTCTTTAATGTTGTTTGTCGTTGACAGAAGAGGGCAAATCATATGGGAAACCCCTTCAATGACAAACCGTGTTGACCCCAATTAAAACACGTAAAAAGAGACAGACGCTTGTGTGAGACGTTCATGTGACCTGAGGACTTTGAGAAACGGTGTAAATCATCAGTGGTCAGACGTCTTACCTGGATTTGTTTGTTATTTTCAGACTCATAAATCAAGTCAACGCGTTATACCTTGATATAGCTCAAGTATGTACGAACACGGCACAAATATGTGTCGTTTGGTTTGCCCTTTACAGAGTTCATCATGGCCCAGTGTGCTCCCGATGTCACCTGGTCTCCAAAGTTGTGTCCACCCCAAAGGGACTCTTGTTTTCAACTCTTCACATAGTTCCAGTCACTCATAATGTACACAGCGCACTTTTACTGCACTACAATGAGGCTTTACTGCCAGGAAAGTGATGAGAACAGCTTTTCCGAAGCCAATCATATGTATGCTACTGAATAGGCCACATGTCTCTGTTCGATTTTTAAAAAATCAAGATGACTTAGAAGATTAGTTTGTAAAAGAAGAAAGAAAGTTATCTATTCTCACCGTTTTTTTGTGACAGTGTGCCACATTGGTTTTGGATTTTGTGCAATTTGGCCAGGTGTCACTTTCCAAGTGATTCGAGGTTCAGATTGTAATTTGATATTTCATTTTAAAAGTATGTAGTGTTTCTATCGGTGTTCTACTGGTTAACTGACCCACAGGCTGACCTCAGTGTATTCCTCTTAGAAAGCTAACAATCAATCACATCGATTTGGAATTTATAAAATACTATTTTCAATGTTTTGCACCACACAACTAAATTCAGTTCATAGCCACTTTGTGGCAGAAATCTCTCAAAACCCATAAAAATACATCCACATCAATCTGCATGCCTGGATACCCCCCAGGGTTTGGTGAGACAATATTCTGTGTTTGTCGTTGAGGGTGAACCAAACCTTTTAAAGATGAAATTATTAAGTCATGAAATGCACTTGAGAGGAGCTGCTGCTCCTTTACTTGGTGTATTTGTGAGGCTGAGAGATTAATTATTTGCTTTTTTTGGGTTAGGGCTGTGACATAAATGAGCAACAATGCCCTCAGCAGAGATAGGATTGACAGCTGGGACAAAATCAATATAGCATGGTGCACGATAAGAGTCAAAATATTCATGCAAAAAAACGGATTCCTATTATTAGTCAAATTGTCCCACTTATTACAAGAATGCTGTAGAATACATGAAGATGGTTGGTAGGCTGTTTGAACATGTGAGTGTGTTCAGGGTTTGTTTGCAGGTGTGTGTCTGTAGAGCGAGGGGTTTGGGCGTCGGTGACTGTTGCTCGAAAGATGAGACAAATTTAGTGGTCGTCATCCTTTTTTTCTACTTATCCTCTTCAAAACATCTCCAGCTACTGTTTAACCCAGGAGGGCTTTAGACCTCCTGCAGAGGGGCGGAGGAGGGGAGGGGGAAGGCTGCCATCAGGATGTGTGTTTCTAGTCTACTCTGTGTGTGTGTGTGTGTGTGTGTGTGTGTGTGTGTGAGAGAGAGAGAGAGAGAAAGTGAGTGGAAGAGGGCGGGAGAGGCCATCTGCATTAGGAGCCTCATTACCAGGCGTGTCAGCCAGGCGTGCTCTCTATCAGAGACAGAGCTCAGAGAGACGACAGGAGATAATCGGAAAGAGAAGAAGAGGAGGAGGAGGGCTGAAATGGAGAGGAGAGCGGAAGGAGGGTGTGTTGAAAAGTTATTAGGCGTTGCAGGAGACATCGATGTTAGAGAAAGGATGGGTGAAGCAGGTAGACGGAAGGTCCAGAGGGCAGGAGAGAGGGAGGAGGAGGAGGATGAGGAGGTTGAAGCAGCAGGATGGAGCAGTCGGGGATACACAAACAATGGAATCGATGGAAATGGAAGCTGTAGCCTCACAATTCAAAAGGTTTTTTTATATGTTGGTTTTGAGGAGATGGATGAAAACGCAACACTTTAGTCAGAAGCAACTTTGGAAGAAGTTAAGTTAAGCCTGATGTTGCCTTACACAAAATAATGATCCCGGCCTCTTCTACACAGTGAAGCATACATCTTTTTAATTAAACACTGGTATCGGATTGGTATTCGGTATTAGCTGATACCCAAAAGCCCAGTATTCGGTATTGGGACTGAAATGGTCTTATCTCTCTACAGATCATGAGAAAACGTTGATTTATGTAAGATATGTTCGGCGGTGTCGTTACCTGATCCGTACATCTTGCCCGACCTGTACTGCACATGTGAGACTCTCAACAGAGATGGGACGAGTCTTCTCTACATCCGTTCACTGTATCCTAGTGATCCGTATGTTTTTGTAATAATCACCACGACCTGTTAATAAGAGCCAAACTGCACCACAGAACAAATAAAAAATAATCAGCCACCAAATCACGAACCACGGGCGCCAACTTTTATCGATAAAAGATAGTAATATGTCAAGAAGGTGTGGTGGAATATTTCTAAAGTTCTGAGAAGTTGCCAGAAAAGTCGGACTTTATTGGACTTTGGCATACTCAAAGGTGAAGCGTGATCCTGTGAAATATGTTTTCTTTGCGAGGATCTAACCTGAAAATTAAAAGAATAATTATAATAATTTTGAGATAAAAGGTCTCCTCAAACCAACTACAGATGTGTTTATACATGTATGGTAATGTGGATTTAACCAGAGCTATCGCAGTGAATGTGATGTGAACCCAGAGTAGGTTTTTCTGCCCATCAGAGAAATCAACATTTTTATGGAGTGAATTCATCCCGATGTCATAATGTTTCTAAAATATGTTGATCTCAGTCTGCTATGTTAATGTGAAAGCAGCCGAGCTTAGCTAAATGGATTTAGAGGAATACACCAGAGGGAAAGCGCTCTAAAGTTTTCTGGCTGGAACCCCAAATCAGTGAATTTAATGCATGTTCGCTTGAGTTTAGTCTAGCTGCCTCTGTGCTGTAATAATGGCTTAGCACTATGAGGCAAAATGATATGTAGTCTGTTAAAACATGCAGATTAATGCAGATTATGGAAAGACAAGTGCTGAGTGGTTGGAATGAATACAGACAAACATTACACACTTATTTGTTGCTCCCGCAGTCCCATTCAGGCCATATAAGCGGTGAAATAAGTATTCAGATCACTTACTCAAGTAAAAAAAGAAATACCAGAGAGCAGAAATATAATCAGAATCAGAATCAGAAACTGTTTATTGCCAAGTAACGGTAAGAAATTCTCCTGGGGATGTAAGTGACTGAGTCAGTGGGGGCCCCGGGTTTTATTGATGAACCCGACTGCAGCTGGAAAGAAACTGTTTTTGTGACCTGAGTTCTTGATCCTGCTGGACCGCAGCCTCCGGCTAGAGGACTCAAAGAGTTTGTGTCCGGGGCGAGAGCAGTTGGCTACAATCTTACCTGCGGTTACTATGCTGATCATGACTCCATCACTTGAATAATTGTATCAGAACTGTTGGTTGCTCAGGTGCTATGAAGGGTTGTGCAGGAATTGACGGATTGATGTTTTTGTTATTTTGCTATATTTTTACTATAGCATAGTGGAGTAACTGGGTTTTAATCTAATTGATTGGTCTTTCTTTTTTTCTTCTTTTTTTAACTCATCACACTCAACCTGGGCATTTGGTGTACATGTATGTCTGCTTACACTAAGTCTCATTTTATTTTGGCAGATTTGATTTACAGTGATCGTATTTTTTAAAGTATGTTCAGAATGTTTTGCCAGACCGTGTTTGTGAAGTTGTCGACACTTCAATGCAGCCACAAATTAATGGATGACATTGTGCCAAAGACACAGATCACATGAACACCAACAGGTGTGTGTGTGCGTGTGTGTGCGCGTGTGTGTGTGTGTGTGAGTGTGAGTGTGTGCACGCGTGCGGTGGTTCTTAGAGGACTTCTCTGGGAGCTAAAATTAGCCAGGTGCTAAGTGCTAAGTTGGAACGGTGCTGTATCCTTCCTGTCAATAAGAAAGACACAAAGCTGGAGCAGAAAAAAAAGAGAGAGGGATTCGGTGGCACTGACGTTGACATTTTAAATCTTAGTTGGGTTGTTTTTTTCTTGACACTTGTCACAATGTGGGGCAGAAGTAGGTCAGGACGAAGGCTTGCAGCTAAGTGATACCTGCTGGTTAAAAATAAAAAAATAAAGTGTGCACTAACAATATACTTTATTCATTTTAGAATAGAAAAAAATCATAGCAACATTGCATTTGAGACATTGGTAAAAGTGCTGTGAACAAATCGATTCATTAACCGGATGATTCTCAGCTCACATGCATTGCCATTGAGCATGGTGGTGGTATTATTGGTAATTCAACCTATGCATCCTAATACATTTGAGAATAGTGGATGTTCACAAAGGTTGCGTTCTGGGACACGGTCTAATGTGTTATGGGGCCTTGTTTATCCTAATGCATGTCAGACTCAAAACATTTGGTTCAGTTTGTTTTGAATGTTTGATTATTTGCATGCATCACTGGTTGTGTATTTGTTAGTGTGTGCTTATTACAGTAGCGTGTTCATATTTGACTTGTGCTTTTCCCTGTGGGGCTTTGCTGCCTCCTACAAAGCACATCTTGCACTGAATGAAATCTGAGTCTGTGCATGTGTGCGTGTGTCCGCCCATGAGTGTGAGAGTGTGTGTGCGAGTTTTCCCTCGCTGTTTTGTTGTCAGAACAGCATTGATAATGCTGAGGAGAAAATCAATAGCTAATTCTACCAGGGACACAATAGCTGCTCTGCCCAGCTCTATTCTACTGTGGGCTTAGACACAGAAAGCATGAGTTGATGAATTGGTTAGTGTGTGTGTGTGTGTGTGTGTGTGTGTGTGTGTGTGTGTGTGTGCGCGCATGCGAGTTCATACAGGGTGTACAAGTGTGTGCAAGCTACTGCAGTAGCTACGGCTGTTTACTGTGCCGCCTAAAAAAAGCCAAATTGTGAAATGGATTCGTAGGAAATAAATAAAGTTTGTACGCTGTCGGACGACAAACTTTGTTTTGTGGTTGGAGTACAACTCCTAGCTTCATTTGGAATATTCCCATATTTAAATAAAACATATTTGTAAATTAATTCAAATAAAATATTTGTAAAATATCAGTGCTCCACGTTGAAAAGTAAAAAGATAGATATAGATAAAAGTTAGTATCTTGTGAAGTAACACCGCATATACTCCCAATTTTAAGGTTTCAGTGAGGCATTTCATGAGCAGAGATGACAATTACAATGATCAATCTTCACGCTGAGCAACCAGTCCAGTGCAGTTTGATGTTTTCATCCGGCTGCTGCTGTGTAGGTAAATTGCTTTCTAGCAGCATTTTACTTTTATCCTACCGGGGAGCTTGAATAGTGAAGAGCAAAGTAGGTTGAGATTTCTATTTCAAAAGCTATGTTAACCAGTCATTAAGGCTAGCACATATTTGTTGGTCAAGTGCTTTTTCCCCAATCGATCACTATCTTTCATTGTCGATTTATTTATCTTATCTTAATCACAAAATGTCAGCAGAAAGTGAAACAAGGTGATGTTTTCCCATCAAGTAAAACACAGTGTTCAAATGAAATATTTATGAATGCATGTCTATGATCGATAGATAGATAGATGTGAGTGTGTGTTCGCTATGAGATTTGACACTGTGACCTTGTGGCAAAAACACTGCACGCCTGACATCCAGATGTACAGCTGCTAAAACAGAGGCTACTGACCCCCCCACACACACGCACACACACACACATACACACACACACACACACACACACACACACACACACACACACGCACACACACACACACACAAACATGTCTGCAGCTGCAAATACTTTGGCATGACCTCTGTTTCTTCATCTTCCTTTCTCTATGTCCTCTCCCCTCTGTCTCGCTCTCTGATCTTTCTTGGTGCTTATATTTTCCCAAGGAGCTTCCTGTGGTAACACATGGTGTCAATAATGAGTCCCCCTACACACACACACACACACACACACACACACACACACAACTTTCCCCTCCTCCGCTACTCATAATCCTTCATGCCCTCTCGCCTACTTCTTTCTTTCCTGTCCCCCCTTTGCTCTTTCTCACCGTCTCCTTTCATTCCTTGGCCTCCTGATTGTCCTCTTCTTCATCCCTCTCTCTTCTTTTTTTGGTATTCTTTCTGTATCGCTTTTGTTTTTTTGTCCCGTCACCTCTTTTTCCCTCTCCCCTCTTTCACTCCTTTTGCAGGTATTCTTTTGATGAGATGACGCTGATAAGACTGGGACGGCACCAATAATAGATATCAAATCAGCAGACGGCATTTGTTGTGGTCCATAACTGATATGTGCATTGTTTTACAAAGTTGGGACTTAAAAAATTTAATACTAAATTGGGAAACGGTTTTCATTTTGCCTGAAGATGGACTTCTTGTAAATCTCTCCATTCTGTGCTTTGGTGTTTCTCCATTTCACATCCTTCCCCCTCATCTCCTCCTCCACCTCCTCGCCGCTATCTATCATTCATCCTATGTAGGAGGGCCGCTGTCAACCTCTGCAGCCATAGCTGAGCTCAGTGTCTGGCTTCAGTTTGTTTGTCTTGCTACTCCTTCACCGGTGGTTTCACGAGGTCTTATTGTTCTTCTCCAGCTCAAATCACTCCCGTTCAAAGCCTCTGTTTATCCACAGCGAGCACACTGAGCGCAAGCTGTCTTTTACAGGAGGAATCTGTCAGACACAGGCAGTTCAAAGAAAGCCATGAAGCAAGACAGATGCCCCCCAGCTCTGTTTTGGAATTTTTTTGTTTGTTAGTATTGGTTTGTGTGTTGGCTTTCGTCTGAGTTAAACTTTGGGAACTTGTTCTCAGTTTGTTGATTTTGGTCCGCGGCTGTTTTGCCTCTGAGCCCTCGTTATTATTTTGTTGTAGGTCGTTTAGCTACAGCTTTGGAATGCAGCAACATGGTTTATTTGAATCCGAGATGATCTGGTTTTGGATGACGCGTGTGATGGTGGGGTTCATCGTCACTATTGTCGGTTTGCAGTAAATAGGTTTAAATGAACAAGTGTTAAGTCAGAACTGTGGGAATGATGTGAGTTCCACTCCGAGTCTAAGCATGAATGTGATGGGTTCAGGCGTAGCCTCTCAAAATCAGAAATTAGATTTTGACGCAAATTACTTGTGACTTGGATTGAATACTCATAACTTTGGTTCTTCCCTTCACAATATTTTCTTGGGAATTCTCACCAAAACTAGTTTTGGAAGGCAGTGACAAATGTTACTTAGCCAACGGGGCGTCATATCAGAACATCTTTATATGTGTTGCTCTCTTATGGTTGCTTGACTTAGAGGACCTCTTGGTTTATTATTGATTGACATTGCTTTTTAGTTGTGCTGGCCCTTGAGCTGTAACTCCCTTTTTCTGATGCAAAATTCAATCAATGTCAACACATGTCAATCTGATTAGATTTTTGTCTGTACACAATCCTTGATTCTTCGGCTTTGTTGTGTCCTCACTATAGTCCTACCTCAAATTTTCCAAACTTTAACCCGCTTTATTTAGCCCAATCTAGATTGGGGACACCGCAGAAAAGACCTGGAGACACAGCAAAAGACGTCCGTTTCTTAATGCCATTTAGTGCATTTCTTTTTCTTTTTCTTAAAAGTTGTGAAAAAACCTAAAATCTTGACAGAATCTATTTAAACTTATTATCCACAAAATGCTTTGTGGATAATGTTTCAAAAGTGGATTTTTGCACTTGTGTTGGCGAGCCTGCTGCGGCATAATGTCTGCGGTCATAATGTCTGCGCTGAGCCGTCTTGTTAGACTGCTGTTTCTCTGAAGTGGTGTATAGATGGATGCCGGCTTGTTTTAGTGCCTAGATATGACCAATTACCTCACCCACGACCTCCTTGTTCAACACATGGTCACAACATGGTGTTCACAGTGTGTGTGTCTGTGTGTAAGAAATATAGAAAGATATTGTTCGAGAATGCCTTTGAATGTTTGTTGCTGCATGTGTTCCCTTTGTGTGTATCCTGCTGAGGTGATTTTGTGTCATGACCTTCAATATTAAAGCAACGTCTAACCTTTGACCTGTCCGGGTCACCGTCCTCTACCTTAAGTTATCATGACCCCAGCACACCATACAGAGAGGGTTTGACCAGTGGCCTTAAAAATATAATATTCACAAGTTTGCATTAGCATGTCGTTGTCGAGGCCTTAAGACTTTGGCTAAAAACTTGCTAATGTAAAATAATCACCTGTGAATATTATATGTTTAAGGATTTTAGCGCTACCTTGTTATCTGCAAGTGCCGTCATTATTTCAAGTGTTGATTGCAAAAATACACTATTATTATTTGCCGTCTTGGTTCAGACTTACGAAGCGTCTTTATAAATATAGGTGCAACTCAACCCGTTCCGCATAACTTGATCGCTTGATGCCTTTAATTGCAATGCGAAAGCTCACAAAAAAAAATTCATGACAAAAACAACAGGTTGAAAAAATATATTGATGTGTATGTACTTAAATTCAAATCACCAAGGCAAATATATGTTGATTGGGGAACACCGACTAGAAGGCAGCCACATAGTCCAGCTCTCAGTTATCCACTCACAGTAGGGGAGACAGTGATGTCCTGCGTCTCTGAATTAAAATCAAACTCTCCATCAGTGCCTCCAGTGGGCTGATGCGTATTTAATCCCTACATGTTTGTTTATGTTTGTGTGTGACACTGTACCTTTTAATAACACAAGACAACTTTACCGCAAAGCAATGATCAAACTGACCTGCTCTGAGCCATCCACCCGCTCTCTCTTTCTTCATCTTAGTCTAGTTTCAAGTTTGTGATGAAAGTTTCATACGTGACAGAGGAATAATGAATGGATGGCTAGAACCTCCGAAACCAACAACTGCAGTTTCATTTCTTACGGACGGATCTGAATGCAGTGCACACTTTGCCGCACAGCTACTAGATAGGACCACACACACACACACACACACACACACACACACACACACACACACACACACACACACACACACACACACACACACACACACACACACACACACACACACACACACACACACACACACACACAGAAAGAGGCAGCAAACAGAAAGGCCATTATTTTGGGGCTGAATGTTTGTCTGATTGAGCTGATAAAGCATCAGAGGAATAAGAGTCTAATAGACTGGCCTGGTTAGCTATGGATTTAACATTTATACACACCCCTAAGTGTGTGTGTAGGTGTGTGACAAAGAGTGAAAGCACAAGTAGGCAGATGTAGAGTGAAAGAGGGAGAAAGAGGTATGTGTTGTGTATACATTTTTGCTTTTCCATTATTCCAGTTGCTTTTCTCATCAATATTGTGTGTGTGTGTGTGTGTGTGTGTGCAGAGAGACGGGGGCATATTCTGTATGTAATTTCACATTTCTATTATATTTTTGTATTTCCATTATTCTGGTCCAAGGCAAACCCACAGAGAGCCTAATGCAGAGCAAATGTTCACATCTGACACAAGATGAAATATGTGAAAATTGTAGTGTGTGTGTATGTGTGTAGACGGGGACTACAGAGTTTATGCAGCATGGCAATAATAGACCGGTGACACCCGGGAATTTCGGGCACTGGTCTGTGATTGGACATGGCTGGTTTGGAGTGAATTATTCCACAACTAGACAGGCCTGGGAGGAGAGCTTTTGTTCCCGTAGTCTGAAGGTACCAAGTAAGTTGGGAGCTCCAAAAACTTTGAAGCAAATTTTTATTTCCCATCAATTTACGTAAAACTGGCCATTTTCAAAATCTACACGGTTGATTTCTCAGAAGTAGACTTGATGAAAGATGAAAGAAAATTGTCAAAATGTTGCCGTGTGTGTGATAATTAGCATGAAGCAGTGATGTTCCAGCTGTGAACGTAGCAGGGCAGTGTGTGTGCAGTACAGGCTGTTTTTCGGTCTGCCCGCCACCTGCTGATTAAAGTGGAGAGCGTTAGCCAAGAGGTTAGACGCCTTTGACTCAAGCAAACTCGAGGTCGGTTGAGATTTATGGATGTGGACCAGCTATTCTCATTCTAGTGAAAAGTCACTCTTCCGTGTTTTGCTGAGCTTTAAAATAAAAAGTTGTACGATTTTTATTTTTCAACTGTTTAACTGATAATATTAATTGATCAACATTTGTATAGTTGGTTAATGGTTTATTATTATTGACGCCACCGCTTCCAGTACAGTAAACTAATAATTGCTCTGGGAATATGAGACGGTGAATGTGTGAACAATGCTCCGTCACTCAATCTGACCTTTGACCTCCCTCCCTGTTGGAGGGGATTGTCTGAATCATTGAAGTATCAAAGTCTTAGTGTATGCTTTAAGAAGTGCAAATGCCCCTTTCTGTCAAAAAAATAGGCATCATATTTATTTAAAAAAATGTCAGATTCCTGTCTATCAAACCTTGTATATTTCACTTTTTAATATCTGTGAAACTGATACATTATTTGTCTTCTGTTGACCTCATTTGGCCCCGCAGAAGAGAGCAGACCTAAGCATTCAGCCAAGCCCAAGGCTTGTTCTGTCAGTGGGTGGGAGGTGGGTGGTCTGTCAGCACATTTATTCCTAGAGGAGCCCACTGCTCTGTTCGAGCAACTCAACCAGCTCGTTGTCCTCTGCTTGTTAACAAAGGCTTTTTGAAACAACAATAATTCTATTTATTTATTTATTTTCCAAACAGTGGAAAATCCATCTCCTGGTTTGGGTTGTGTTGTCTTTTAATTTTCAATCTTTAAGCAGTTATCTGATGAAGCTACTTTAAACACATTGGCAATGCACGTGCATACCTGGGTCACCAGAGGCCTAACCATTTTGTAGCGAGGTTCAAATAGTAAGACATTATTTTAGAATAAAAAAACATCTCCAGCTGTAGTCACACAAACACACACGCCGATGTCGACAGAAGGGTCCATGTCACGGGCATGCTGGATAAAGTAGCAGTGACCTCTGTAGCGCTTTCTGATGCCTCTGTTCCTCCATATGGCAACTGTACATGTATGTGTAAAAATGTACATAGTCCTGTTAGCAAGTTATTTGACCAGGTCTGCTGTTCATGGATGTTTTTATGCCTCTTTAATGACGCGTCACAAAGGAGATTTCCTGTCTACCCATCAACACTAAGAGTTTCTGAACATCTTCACTTTTGGCCAGAGTTTCACAATAGCTCTGTTTTCAGCGGCCTACATTTAAAGTGACCAATTTACGCTGTTTTTCACACATCGACTTCATTTTTTTTAATCCGTTCATGAGAACGATGCCAAGAACTAGCAGACTAGTAACGGGACGCCGCCAGGAAGCGGACGGAGTGCTTCTGCTGGTGCAACCTCGGGCCTTTCTGCTTCAGCTGTCCGGGCGGTACCCCCAGCGGGACTAGGGGGGCACGCGGCGTCCCAACATGCTGCTGCACCGTTCTCTGGGGAATAAAATCCTGGGATGGCCGACGGATTGCTGCACTGCGCTGGCCCCTTTAACAGATTAACAGGCTAGTGATTATGCACCCACAAGGTTCTCTCTCTCTCTCTCTCTCTCTCAACAGACTCGTCTATGACAAAAAACAAATGTACTAATATTCGAATCCCGAAATTGAATACTAACCACCCTCATCATAAACCTGTGAAATACAGTCAGTCTGGAAATCACGTTGAACAAACCGTGGTGGAGCTAATTTCCAGGTGGCCTACATACAACTATTGGCAGACTAGTGCATAACCAACAGCTGAATAAAACAGTCTATAAGCATCCGGGGAAATGTAGCAAGGTATCAAATTAAATGCAAGTAGGTTAATTAGGGGAAAGGGGATACAAAGAAAATCTGAACACTTCACCACCATGTAACTGCTGGAGATCCTTGACCAACACAACAAGCATGTATGGGAGATGGGATGGGGTCCTTTAATGCACACTCGCTCACTAGAAATTAGCTCTGTTGATAAGTCTGCCGCTTGCTGTTTTCAAAAAGTGTCTCTGTAATAGTGATATATGCCGTGACATGTGCTTAGGTGCAGCCTGGTGCATGTGTGCTGTTGTTAGATACGGACTGACTGCTTCGAGGGGTCTTCCTTACAACCATGATGAAAATGTGTCTGCTGATGAATTACATGCAGACTCATTTAATAACACTTACTTTCTCTCTCTGTTGGTGTGTGGGTTAGAGTTAGCCCCCCCCCCCCTATTCTAATCTAATCTAATCTATAATCTATTCTACCACATCTGTACTTTATTGTAACGCTATTGGACACCTATCCAGTTCCCGGTTGACGTTTGCTTTCCATGATAAAGGCTGCGATGCAAAAACAAAAGAACTGATTCTTTTTTTGGGTCTTTTTTCAGACCACAAATCTGGTTCCTAGTGGATGCTATGCTTTCCGATCTGATTTCCATCGTGATTCAGAACAGAGCAGAGAGCACTGGCCAGGAGATTTTCTCACGTGACCATTTTCCCTCGTCCTTCTCTGCCGGTGTGTGTGTGTGTGTGTGTGTGTGTGTGGTGTGGGTGCGGGGGCTGTATTTGCTGAGGCAGCAGGTCTGTGTACCGGTGGCCGGCTCACAGCCCTTGCTGGTGATGCATGGAGGAATCAGAGCTCCAATAATGAGTGGAATCAGCCTTTAACATGGTAATATCTCATTGAGGGCCTATCCATTTAGCTAACGACTTGCTTCCTTTTGAAACCTATTAGCAGTAATGGTAAATAGCAGCTCCCCTTCCAACTCACACTGATCTATTCGCTTTCTCTCCTCCTCCTTGTTTTCTCCTCTGATATCTTTTAATCTTCTACGTCTTCTCCTTCCTTTTCAAGTACTTTGCCACCGTCTCTTTCCTCTCTGTTTCCTTTATTCCACCATCCTTCTTTTCTCTCTCCCCGTTTCCTTAAAGGGATGTACTGGAACTAACAATCAATGTCATTATCAATTATTATTTTATCGATTAAACGTTGTCTAACAAATGAAATGAGTCATTGATACTTGTCTAGTTTCTCTCCACTTTTCTTGCTTTTTTCCCTTAACTTTCTTCTCTTCTGCTTTTGGATCATTTTTTTATATTATTATCATCTCACCCCTTTGTTTATTCACATACTATTCTCAATCTTTCGACTTTTCTGTTTTCTCTACCTTCATCCTTTCCTCCCCTCTCTTGCCCATAGGGGCTCATTCATAACATGTACCCATTACCCACCAGGCTATTAGGTTTGCTAACAGTGAGATCCATTGGGTGAAAATCAATGTCTATCCAGGGAGCCGTTTGTCTGTAGCGCCACTGTAATGAATGCTATATAGTCCAACACACACACACACACACCCACACACACACACACACACTCACACTCTCGGTCTCTTTCTCTCTCGCTCTCTCGCTCTCTCTCTCTCACACACACACACACACACACACACCCCCCCAGGTGCAGACTGAGCGTTGGTGTAACTGATAGTGAACCCACACATTTGAACTTCAGTGAGATCAAACACATAAATGAGCATTGGAGTCAATGCAGAGCTGTGTTCACTCATCCACACATTTCCTCTCTTTGCCAACTACCTCTCCTTATCGCTGTCACATAGTTTTACCTCCTGTTTTTCAATGTCCTTATCTTCCACGTGAACACACTCACTGAAACAGGCAAGACTATCTCAATTTGTGTCCCAATGACAAAATCTGAATGCTGAATAATAAAATGTGATCCCTAATATCATCAAGCATTAAAGATTTCATAAAGCAGTGTAGACATGCACGCACGCACGCACACACACACACACACGCATGCACGCACGCACGCACGCACGCACACACACACGCACACACGCACGCACACACACACACACACACACACACACACTGTAATGGTTTCTATATTGTCCAACACACATTTCAGCTCCGCTCAAACTAACCTGAACATTTCCTGTGCCAGAGCAGTTAGCGGTAGCCTCAGGGCAGCTAATAGGAGATGTGTAGTCATCAGTGCTGGTCAAAAACGACGAGTCAGCAACCTGTAGATCAGCTCTGTCAAAATCCATAGCCATCATTTAATGCTGTGTGTGAGAACCCCCTCCAGGTGAGCTCATCTCTATTTCAGCCATTTCCTACTGAATTATACTCCCTTTTTTTCTGCTGATGTTACGTGTGTGTCTTTTAAGGTTTTAGGTAAATATAGGCTTTGCTAAATACAGTGTGTATACACTGGTTGCTATAGCTGTCCCCCCCAAAAAATGTATTGCTGCATTGCAATACTTGCAGAAGGGCAGCCATCATTCATGTTATTACTTCCACCTATGCTTCTCTTCAAGGACATGTTGAAATGTTGAAATGACAATTTAAAGCAAACCAGATAACATGTAACTTTCTGTATGATCCTGTATGATTACGAGACTGTAGCTGGCCGTGACCTCTGATCTCCCATGAGAGGACACTCCATTTGGTAATCCGCTTTTAAGAATCAATATGGTTTCATCTTGTTAAGAGACATTTATGTGACCAAGACATTCTGTGCACAAGCAGAGAGATGATTAATGTGTCCCTTTCATGGGAGCATTTGTAAGGGGATTTAAGTTTAGATTGAAATAACCAAAACGCCTTTTTATTCATTAAAATACATAAATAACGAATACAATTATGTATATAGCAGTGACATATTAAGAGATGCTTTGATGATTGAATTGCATTCTGTGCCTTCAGGAATCTAGTTTTTACAAATGGCATTCAACATTTTTTGAACGTGTGGAAATTATGCCTTTTTAAAAGTTGATTAAATATCTATTTCTCAAATGTAAACACTCGGAGTCCCATTGGGTCACATTATTTTTCTCAGTAAATTCATGTACAACTCATGTCAGCCAACCAGGTTTAAACATCTGTTTTGTATTTTGATTGGCCTGTAATGATGTTATCCACGTCGATTTTTCAAATAGTTGTCAACAGACTGTAAAACTGTTGTAACGAATCTTACGATCTTAAGCAGCACTGCCAACTACATCCATGCTAAGTAAGGAACAGAGAGAGTAATGGCAGCAAGTCTTCCATCTTGCTCTGTGATGGAAGACGTTCCCCAGAGGAAACAACTGACATTCATTCGGTGTGTGCGTGGATGGCGATTATTACTCATGATAACTGGCTGTTCCTTTTGTACATACTTTGTTGATTGGCCCCCATGGACCCGCCCACTCAGCTCTTCAGCCAATAGTACACGGTTTCTTGTCTCTTCCCGTGCTTAAATCAACTGAATGGAAAAAAAGTGGGGTGGAGGCCCGGAGACAAGGAACCATCAGGAAAATGAGAAGAGAATAGGAAATGTAGGAGAATAAAAAAGGTGCACAGGCGGAGGCGAGCATTATTAACGTGGTAGCCTGTGTGTCCTGTTTCAATCTCCTTGGTAACCGCTTCTTCCTGGAAGCTCATACCCGTCCATCTGGATTTCCAATTACCCAAAATCCCTTGTGACCCTAACGGCAGAGATATAA